>NC_046381.1:19411312-19701889 GCF_011125445.2 Fundulus heteroclitus
GCTATTCATGCCAGACTGGACGGAACTGCTGCTCAAGGGATCGTGCCTCAGATGAGACCAGCATTTTACCAACACCTGTGTCCACTTGATATGATAATGTACTTATTGCAATTATTTCATTTCCACCACTCCATTTGGGTGCTTAACTTTCTTGTTGTCACCGACGTATTTGACGAGCTGAGAAAAAACCTGCTGGATGATTTCTTTTGCTGGGATTTGTGGGGAAACTGAAGAGCACCATTTCACACAGGAGGCAAAAGAAAACCTGAATAGATGTCATGCAGCGGTCGTCAAGTTTCTGTCATGGGTTTTAAGTTAAGTAAGAGAGGAAAAGGCGATATGGCTCATCACCTTAAAGGCACAGCAGATTCGTTGGCCAATTATCGTCCTAACCTCATCCTTTCTTTTGTATTCCTGCTGTTTCAGGGTCCTTGATTTTCTAGGAGCTGAGTGCATAAAGAAAAAAACCGTGTGAAGCTGCCTCCTCTGGCACTTGTTCAGCGTTTGCCCTACGCACACCCTGTTGGGCGGTCCATTTAACAAGTAAGGAAATGCAAAGAAAACGTTCAAAGCCAAATAATATTTGCAAACTCTGGAAATAAGACCGAAGTGTTTGGCAAAGGAACAAGCTGACCGCTCACGTCCGAATGAGTAAAGGCTCTCGGTTTCACTTAAAAACTCAAAGAAAGCTGCCGTGATGATGAGCTAAAGCCAGCCGTGGCGTGTCATGATTTGCCATCATGCTCTGAGAACCCCCCCCCTCCCCTCCCTGCGCTGCCCCAGAGAGGAACGTCCCATACAATCGAACGTCATGAGACCTAAACATAAAACTCTGTACGTTACACATATATAATATCATGGACGGATATCACTGTAATATAGATATGACATTTCTCATTGGCATTTGGACTCTAAATAAATCTTCTTCGGAAAACTGACACAAAATATATTTACAAAGAGACTTTTGGCATCCATGATAAACTCTATGTTACCACGTTACGAGATGTGCTCCACTGGACGAATGCGAGTGTTGACAGGATGGTGTGGCTACAGCTTTAAAAAAGAAAAGAAGAAAAAAAAAAAAAGGAGATGTTTGGCATGTCGATTTGATCATTTCTTATATAAGATTTCTGTTTAAATATAAAATCAAAACCCAAACAAGGACTGGCAATAAATCTTTGCTATTACACCACCCAGTAAGTGTAATTATTTGTCACACACGGTATTCAAAGGACTCCTGGAAACTCCCAAGCACGATATAAAGAAGGATAAGCTGGTTAGTATATACATCTACAGTCTTTTACAGCTGTGCTCCTTGGGATAAGCGTCTCTCTTCTTTCTCTAATACTCTGGATATAAAAAAAAGGAACAGAAATTTCCCACATCCCTCATCCTCTCAGGGGGGAGTCTGCTGTCCTTTTGAACAGTCACTCACTCCTCTGTGTCGCCAGTGATCGGTCGTTTGATTCAACATCCTCCTTCCGTGAGCGACGATGGTCTCGCGCGTTGCCCTGCTCCGTCTGAGTCCCATCGTTGGCCTGTTAAATGAACCACTCCTTCTTTGACTCGTCGATCGTCTCTGGGTTGTCGGTGCCGATGATGGCCGTGTCGGCGGACTCCGTGGCCGACTCCCCGCTGCCCTTGGCCTCGTTGGTGTGGTAGGTGCCTTTGTGGCGGAACATGTAGCGGATCAGGAACACCAGGGTGCACAGGATGGTGAAGATCACCACCGCGATGATGCCTGCAGCAGAGACAGATGAGTTATGTTGAGTTTTCAGTCCCTTCGGCTACCCCCACTTCAAAGGTTTCTGTGTCCCCCCCTACAATTTTGGTACCGGACCCGCTTACTGGCACAAACAAAAGATGAAAATACAATCAACTTCTACAGACATTGCAAAATTTCACACTAGTGAAATGCAACCGTTAAAGGGACAGTTTGTACCTAAGTATTGCTTTTATAAATACATATTCTGGCAAAGTCTAATGACCTCACATCAAAAATGAGAGCTTTCTCTTGGCTTAGAATTAGTAGTTTATAACCCATAGGTGTCGGTGCAGCCACTGGGAGGCGGCATGTGGCGTCACTATTTCTGATTTCATAAGCTAAAAGGGGATAAACTTGTCAGTTTTCTCTTTCTTTCTTCTATACGAAGACGGGCTGTTGGTGGAGGAGGAGTAGAAAACAAGCAAAGATGGACGTAGATTATTCTATTTGCCGTTTTCTGTTGAAATAGAGGAGTATCCATACTCTTTGCCCGGCGAGAGGGAAGAGAACGTAATAACCAAGAAAAAGAAAAAGAAGTTATAACTGGGAGACAACAAGAGTTTACATCGGTGTAGCTATTATTACCAGGTGGAGACAATCCATGAGGGAGTGGGGATTCAAAATGAATGAGGAGGTTGCAGGCTTTCTGTTGGAAAGTTAAGTTCATTCAATATAACAGTGAGTGTTTGTTCGTCTCTCTCTCCTCTGGGGAGTATGTTTCTACGCTGAGCGGCGGAGGGATATTTCAGCCGGCCAGTTCATGCTTTCTGTAGTGCATCGGCAGAAGTGGGTCTCTTTACTCATGTTTATAGTCGCCCAAATAAGACTGCAAGTTCATAAATGAGATCATAAAACTACAACACACGATATTTACAAGTGACTTTAGAAAAAAAATTACATACAGACAGTATGGTTTTTGGCAACACTGTCAAAAATCATTTCACACAATGACTGTAGCTATTACCAGTGGCTAATACTTGGAGAACATGTCTACATTGATTATATATATATATATATATATATATATATATATATATATATATATATATATATATATATATATATATATATATATATATATATATATATATATATATAATAAAGAGAGAGAGAGAGAGAGAGAGAGAGAGAGAGAGAGAGAGAGAGAGAGAGAGACTTTTAGGTGTATAAGTAAATGCACCAACAGAGATTAAACATGCAAAAACATACAAAACATCAAAATGTTGGATTTATCTAAATGCATAAGTTTTGGACTAGCTGACTGTGATAAAATATTATTTATTAAATACTTTTACACATCTTTTCTTGGGGTGTTAATAAATATGGCTGGCAAATGGATGTAAATAGTCGTGTGGAGACCAAAAAGCCATGCAAAGCAGAGTCAAGTCAGAATCTATAGTCTATTTGTCATTGATTTAACCTAATATACATTTTATTTTACCTTATTCGGCCTAAATCAACTTGCAAAAAGTTAAAAACTATTATTAACTATTATTATTTGAAAATGCAAATGTGTTTCATTTCCTTTTCTGTTAAATAAAATGTAAAACACGAGACATATGGGTGGAGACAAGATAGAACACCCAAAACAGGGCCCCTGATCAGAACTACCAGCTATTTGTATACCAGATTGAACTATAAAAGGTTTTTGCCTCAGTACATCTTTCAGCACTGATCATATACTAGACTTAAGTAATCATGGCAGACCTCCAATAATAGCTGAGTCCCTGTTAACACCATCAGGAATGACTCGCTCTTCATTGAGGGGGATCTCGGCATCTGTAAAGACAGGGAAAGAGGGAAATAAAATGCATCAACAAAAAAGAAAGTGTAAAATATCTAAATCTAAGTAATATATAAGTCTGGACTAGTTTATCAAATAGGAAAAACATTTATGGAAAGGAGGGGGGCTTATGGTTGGTAACATTTTATTGTAAAGTACAAATAAACATACATTTTGGTTCCCTGAAAAGTAATCAAAAACTGAGTTTCTTATTAAAAAGGTTTGAAACATATCATGGTAGCAATGCCACCGTCAACATGTCTATATGTAATCAGAAATATATTGTATGTCCATTACAATTTGCTTGATTTGAGGTTTCCCAAACTTACTATCATATAAAGCTTCAGAAAAGAGATAAAATATGCCAAGTTTAAAAAGCTTTAGTTTGTAACTTTTTCCACATCTTTAAAAGAATAAACAGTCCAGCCACAAAGCTCCACCCATCCTCCTGTAACCAGACTTCCCGCCCCCACTGAAGAAAAGCATCCCCACAGCATCATGCTACCACCGCCTTTGGGTCACATTGGGGATGGTCTGTTCAGGATGATGTGCAACGTGGGTTTTAACGTTTCTAAGGTAAATAAATAATCTATAACGGTATTAGATAACCAGAAAGTCTTCTTCCACATATTTGCTGTGTCTTCCACATTGCTTTTTTGGTCGTCTCCGATTAAATGCTCTCCTAGACTTCTCCTGAACGTGCTGCCGGACAAAGGCTGTTTGTTCACCGCTGTTCTCTAACAAACCTCTGAGGCCTTCACAGAGCAGCTGGATTTATACTGAACTTAAATTTCTTTTAAATCAAGATTAAAAACACATTTGTTTAAAATTGCCTTTGACTGTTGTAGTTAAACTGTTTTACTGTTTTTAATGTTCTTTTTAGTTTCTACATTCTATCCCTACTTGCTTTTATTCTGTTTTATTTTCCTATATTTTAATCTTGTAAAGCACTTTGCATTGTCTCTGTACTGAATTGTGCTATATGAATAAATTTGCCTTGCCTTGCCTTGCCTAAATCACACACAGGTTTCTATGGATTTTATTAATGGGTGTCAGAGCAAAGGGGCCTCAAATGCATGGGACTTCTATTTGTAAAATCAACCTTTCAAAGTCATGTATACTTATCCATGTCCACTCCACTGCCCTGCAGTAATATAACACATTGAAGTTTATGGTTGAAACTACATAAAATGTAATACAATCAAGTGGTATAAAGGCGCTGTTAACATATCGATTGTCAGAATGCCCTATGAATAAATATTTATTTGCAAATCCTCACGTCAATACTCTCGTTTTTGGCACAAAATTCATGTAAGATGAGCAGAATGGCTCTTTTCTATACTTCTTACCCGATTAAATACAGAGCTTTGGTTCAAAATGTAACCTGAAGTCTTGTTACTTTCCTTCCACAAGTTTAAGTAATTATAAGGGTTATTGCTCATTGTTTACTTTAGAAGTTTAACATGAAAACCTCCTGGTATAAGTGAGTGTTAACAGAGAGGCAGACTGAAGGACGGGGGTTTCATTTAGGAAGTACCCACTCGTGTTGTCCAGAGACCCGGGGTTTGGTGTGGCAGACATTGGTGGGACGGTGAGAGGTGAAGCCCCACAGTTGGATTGCACGAGTTTGCCCTGGTAGGACACCGGAGAGGCAGACGCGGGATAACTGTCGGCCTGAGCCTCCGCAGCTTTTCTCAGCGCAGACTTGAGGGGAGCGACTCCGTTGAACTGCACCCGTGACAGGCAGCCAGTGAAACCCGGGCTGTTGTATCGCTCGATGAGGACGGGGTCTATGGGTCCAGTTTCTGTGCAGAGATAAACACAATCACATTGTTTTAATGGATTCATCTTGTTATTGTTCGTTGTCCCCGTACATGCACCAATGATGTTAGCTCATGTATAACGGCAAACATCAATTTTAATCATTTAGACACAGAATGAGGACTGAAAGCAAACACCTTCCTGGAAAATCAACACAGCAATACGCAAAGATGAGCAAAAACGCAAATTAAATAGTAAGCACAACCCCACGAACAAGACTTAAACCCAGTCTCAGTCATTACGGAAGTACTGAAACACCGAGCACTATACCATACAACACCATTTGCAAAAAGGTGCGCATATTAATTAAACCAGTGAAGACAACAAAATACAGGAGGCAGAAAATAGAGAAAAAATGTTTTGGAAAAGCTAAGTTTTAAATGTGGGATGAAGAATGATGCAATAAGTCCACATTTCCCACAATCCCTTTCTCCTTTATCTGCTTGGCTTTTCTATAATTGCTCCTCCATAAATGAGATTGCTGAGTAGTTCAGTGTGTTGTTTCCGTAAAGAAATCATCCGGGTTTTCTGTTTTTGGCTTCGGCTGTTGCCAAGCAGAAGTCTTTACCAGGTCTTTATGTGGACAGAAGGATAAAAAAAGCCCAAAAAAAAGGTCTATATTTTAGATTTATTGCACTATTTAATTATCTCTCTTACTCTCTCTCTCTCTCTCTCTCTCTCTCTCTCTCTCTCTCTCCCTCCCTCCCTCGATCAGGCTTTAGATAACTGCAGTCCACTTATGATTATGGTGCAATTGAGTCTTGTTATTTGGCTGTACATGGCCTTTCTCCCAGGGCTGAACGAATGCTAACTTTACCTTAAATACTTGGAGCTAAAACCGGGCTTTTGTTTGATCTTTCAGGTCGATTTGATCCAATTACCTTTCATGAAGGACAATCTAGTAATAATAAATCCCCTCCGTGTTTAAAGTGTTTAACAATGAAATCCATTATGATAACAACAGCACAGCAGATCTGCACAACCTACTGCAATATTACCCTCATCAGTGTGTTGTATTGACTTCAGTTCATTGTCGACTGTCTAATGGCAGAAATGATATGTTGCGTCATTAGAGTCAGGCTTTGAGCCCCGTGAGTATTATTGGTTCTAAGAGGGTCTGCGTTTATACCTGTTAAGATCCCACCGGAGGCACAAAACAAGCTCTTAACCATGGAAGTACAGCTATCAAATTGCCCATTGATTAAACAATGCCAATTTTTCCTTTAGCACCTCTAATTGCTGATCAAACACTAAAATACAGAAATATATATATATATTTTTGGAATCACTAAATACATAAAAACTAAGAACTCCCACCAACTTTTCTATTTAAACATATATACATAACAGCATGTTCTGTACTATTTTATATATATATAAAAAAATATTACGGACACATGCTTTGATGTATAAATGAGAAAAATCTTGTAATGGCTTTCTTTGCTGTTGGATTAAAAAGATAACGGACCATTTTTTTCTTCTTTTGTTTTATAGTCCCACCTACTGGAAACAGTCAAAAACCTGAAATCCCTATCGGCCCGGTTAAGCTTGCTTTTTGTTTCTCTAGACAGCCACTTAAATCCAAACCACCACAGGCCTAATTCTATACTTTTACACTTTCAAATGTAAGATTTTACTCATATTCGGGTACAAGTTTGGCTTTATCTAGTCAGGTTGTATACATTGTGTGTTCTATGAATCAGAAAACAACACAATGTCAAGATTGGCTTCTAGCAATGTAGCAAAGGGCAGTGGTTTACTACATATTAATAATTGAATGATTAAATACAGATTCTTTAAAGCACAGGATGTGATTTCATGATCCCTTAATTCTGTTTGTAAAAGTTCAAAAATGAGAGGTTTCGGGTGTTTTTTTAGTGACTGTACCAGACCAGGTTTTAAAACCAGACACAGGTTGAGTCTAAAACACTGCTCTGAACAGAGAGATGTCAAACAAGCTGTAAAATGTTTTTTTTTTTTTTTAATGTTGTGCTTTTCTGTCTCTCAGTAACCTGCTCGGTGAGCTTGACAAAAATTGAATTCAGAGAGGGCAATTCAAAGACAGCAGATGTAAATTAATTATAAATCCATGCAAGAAGTCCGTTGCTCTAAATAAACAATAACAAGAAGGCTAAACAGTTTGGGAACTCAAACTATTTCCCATACTCCATTTTCTCCTTATCGTACTTATCCAGACCTGGAAAATAATAAAAACACATTCTAGACCTTCCAAGATTGTTTAGGGATCCTTTTATTGGAGCCCGTCCTGTTTCATTAAAAGAAGGCTGAATCCCTGCAGCAGTGACAAAAGAAGACACTATCTCCTGCAAAACAGGCGACGCGATCCCTCAGACACATCCACAAACACACAGAACTAGCGAAGAAATTCAGGCATGTGACGAAATAACGAGACGCTCCGGCACTCAGCTCAGTAGAGAAAACAGACTTCAAACCTGCTGCTTCCAAAACGATTGCCGTCGGTCGACGCTGTTACAGAGCAGCACCGTACAACATTTGGCTGGGTGTCGAGCGGGGGCTTGATTCATAGATGAAATAATCCCTCTGCTGCTGCAGCATGACCTCAGACACGCCCAGAGGGAAATGTTTGGACAATCGCACCGAATGATACGACTTCAGGACGTCTAATGGGAGTCCTGCATGTGCAGCTGTGCAAACATGTGTCTTTAATTAATCCCGTTATGCCGGATGATGTGGTTCTGAGCGTCTGGGCATGGTTTATAATATAATTCTAACTCTTTATTTCATTTTGATGAGTCCAGTACAAGCTTGTGCGTGCAGTATTGCTTGTGCAGCCAGAAACGGAGCCTTTTTGTTGTCCTCCTGTGACCAAATCTGCATCTTGTTCTTTTACATTTTCATATTATACATTTATTTTTCCTTACATCTGTGTGTCTGCCTAATATTTTCACATCATACAGGCTATATATGTTGATTCTAATACATAGCAATAGCAGGATTTATATATTTTTTTCTATGGTTATACAGAAATTAAAGAGTAACTGCCTTGGGAAACAAGTTAAATAAAACACATTGAAGTTTGCCATTTTATCATGGCAAAAGTTGAAAAAGCTGAAGAGGTATGAATACTTTTGCAAGGCTTCGGGAATCTGCATATGCACGGCGGTGCACAAGAGAGACGCACAAGAGCAGCGCACAGATTCACTGATACCAGCAGTCTTTGGAGTGCAGAATATGAGTCTCTTCTGTGTGCCTGAACATGTGCTGATCACTGCAGAGGCCTGTGTGTGAATATTAATACGCCCTCTGTTGGGATACGACAGGCTGCTTTGCACACTACGTCATTTTCAACGCATGCAGGAAACTGCCGGAAAACATGCTCCAGAAAGCAAACAAGGGAGGCTTCAGATTTGGGAAGAAGAGGGAGGAACAGGAGATGAACTCAAATAGGATAATTAATACATGCAAAAACCTAATTTTCACAAATTGGACTTGCAAAAAGGATAGGTCTGAAAATTTCAGACACAGCGGACATCAGAGAAGCAAATTAGATAGAAACCTACAAGAAGAAAGAAACAAAAGTTCTAGAGAAGAAACGCTTAAACGATAACGCAGCAAAAAAGGCTTAGAAAATCCTCATTTTCAAATAAAATACAGCATATTCTTATTAGTCGGAAATTTATCCGAGAAAATCACTCTGAAGCAGTCCATTCTTTACCTTCATCAGTGAGCCTGTAACACCTCATTATGTAATAATGCCGCAATTTGTAATAATGTAATAAAATCAGGCTTCAAAGTGTAACAAAACATCATTGAAACCGCTTTGTAATAGTCATCACAAAATGTAATAAAATTCTTGAACGCATTTTGTAATATGTTCGGGTGCACTAATAACATTGTTACATTTTGTGCAACTTATTAAAAAATGCGTATGTAGCTCTTTTTTTTTTAAAGAAATGACAATGTAATAATGTGGTGCATTATGTAATAAACAATCACAAACCAGCGTTTGTGTTCATCCTAATACATACACTTGTAATAATGATCATGTCCCAGATACTGCACGATAAAACCTTTGAAACTTTGTTCAGTAAAGACTAAAGTTTTCGTTATTTTCCTATATTCAGATTCCCAGTTACTTAGAAATTACTCCAATGTACAGACTACACCCAGAATCTATCCAAAAGTCCGCTTCATCGAAACTTGAACTGTAGGCGAGGCTGTGGCTCACGCCTCTGACGCCATATCTAACTATTGCAATTAACATTTAGGGTGAAAGAGACATACCTGCACTATAAAGCCTGTCTTATTAAAGAAGCGCCCCCTGCTGTTCAGCAGTGTTATTGACTCTGTGTGGCATCCCTATGTTGCCAAGTTCATGTCTTTATCCTCAAAGTGGATACATTTGCACTACTCTGAGTAATACTAACTTGAAAGCCATGAAACTATTTTGCTATTGTTCTGATTAGCAAACAACTATAAGTGAATCGAACTGTAAGACGTTTTTGGCGCCTTACACCACATAAACTTTTCTTTCCTCTGCATCATATTGTTGATACAGGACAACTGAACTGAAGCAAACTCTCTGTCAATCAGTAGCCACTGGTGATAGAGCAACATGCTTAAAGGTATGACATTTAGGGTAAAAAAAATGGTAGCCTATTGATCAAGAGTTGGACATCTGTCAGCTCTCCAATGACACTTTGTGAATTTTAAAATGAAACTGAAAACAATCTGTTTAAAATATGAAATCCAAAACAAAGAGCTACTACTGCATTGTGTAATAAGCTGTGCAACATGTAATGATATTATAACATAATGCACCAGTATTTATTACAAAATGATTTAAGGATTTTATTAATTTTTTTGTCGATTAATACATAATGTGGTTTCAATGATCTTTTATTATATTTTAAAGGCCGATTTTATTACATTATGCAACAATGCCGCAATTTTTTATTGCCATTACAGAGCCTATTTGCATGAATGAGATTTATGCATCATAAAAATAAATTTACTCTCACAATCATGTTGAAAAAGAAATCAATATATAATTATTTGGATTCAGTCACTAATACAATCCACAACTGTCTTGTAGTTAAAAACCAACCAACCAAACAAAATAACCTTAAATGAACTGATAAGTTGCCTTGAGTCATGTCGAGTCCCCTCTAGAACCAGACTGGGCCCCATACAGCTTCCAGCTTCACTAGACACATCTGTTTCGCCCGAAGGCTGTCTCTCCTAGGAGCTACGAGCTGTTTTCATATGGAACATGTGTTGGATGCTCAGTGGTTCTGCTCCTTAGCACTCTGGACCGAATTGCAAACAGTACCAAAGTAATCTGGCTGGATAAACTGGATTGGATCTGGTGCACAAAGTCAAAACTATATATATAAAAAAAGCTTGCTAGAACTTTAAAGATTAGATGATGAAGAAAACAATCATGCTACCAAATCCAGAGGACCAAGCTTGTCCTTGATCCCAGACTCTCGTTTGGGAGCTGGTTCTGTCTCTCTTCGTCCGTCTGGACCTCTTGTCAGAGAAACTGTCCAATGTCTCCAATGCCTCATGAGACAGAATCTAATTTTCTGATTAGCTATTATTATTTTTTTAAACCCCATTGTTTACATTCTCAGGGTGAGACATTAAATGACAAATGAGAAGAATATCCCTGACTGGGGGTAGTTTACTTCCAAAAGGTTTGCATTAGCAGGTCTAAACTAATGTTCTATAGCAAAATCTACTTATTCTTAGCCATGTATTCACACACATCTAAAGAAGGAATAAATAAACAGCTTCAGAGTCAGGAACATTGCATTTCGATAAATATTAACAATCATCTGTTTGATAAAAGATTATTTTATCTCAATGAGATGTCCTGAAGAGTGAAAGGCGTACATACATGCATCTTTAAGCAAAAGTTCAAATTTCTGACACCCCTAAAACGTCACAGCAGCAAAACAATCTAACATGTTAGATGTCTTGTTCGCGTTCATGAATCTTTCTCCTGGTCCCAGCACTTAACCCACTAATGTACGACCATCGAAAGGTGATTTAACGCCGTAAGAGACAGTAACCACAAACTGATCTCATGTTGGCAAAACTTGTTTATAGCCAGGCAGCGTCTACGCAGCTCTCTAGGCTAATCAATAAAACATGGGCAAACACACAAAAGCAAACAGCTCGTCCCCACCAAATCATGGTCATTTAGAGGCACAATGCGCTGCTTCTGTTGGCCAAGACGGGTAAAATGAAAAGTAGCATCGTGTTTGATTTCCAGATCCTTTGTTGTGTCGGACCATATGTGACCCTTCGCTAATCCACCTCTGACCGAACACACATTTATACACGGCAGAGGGAGGATTAATCGACACGACGGCTCCCTCAGACGGTGAGTCAGTTGCATGAATAATTCAAAAAGGAGGTGCAGAAAGAAACAATTGTTAGTTATGGGGGTGTTGCCGTGTGTGTGTGTGTGCAAGCGACGGGCACAACTGGTTTAGAGGATGGGTGCGGCTCCAAGGCTCAGAAATGGCTGGCATTAAGTGGAAAGGTGGGAGAGGAGGGGAAAAAAAAAGCAGAGAAAAGAAAAAGACAGAGCAGAGTGGCCCTGTTGTTTGCGTGTGAAGGACAAAAGACTTGGACAGAAATGGAGGGGAAAGAGGGGGTTCAAATACAGTTCCCATGGCAACAAATAGAAGTTGATTGAGTGTGTGTGTAGGGGGGGCATCGTTGCTGGTGCGAGGTAATGAAAGCGTGATGCGTTGGAGGTGCATGAAAAGAATATCAATGTGGGGCCTTGCACCACGCCCTCGTGTAGAAAGGCACTTATGGATCATGCACACCCATGCAGAGGTTCTCCTGACAGGCGCAGGTGGAGGAGGAGAGGCCGAGAAGCGTCATTTCTGCAGTGTGCAAATAAACCAAAGAGGGGGGAAACGTTTAAATCGCTTGCTGCCTTCAAAGCACCGTTGAAGATAAATGAAATAAATCACAATTGGCAAAAAAAAAGTTCTATGTTTTGCAGGTCTTCAACAACAACAACAACAACAAAAATCATTGCAGCATTAGGGCATAAAATGAACTTTTTGTTTTAGACGCGGAGGCCGTTGTCGCTGACAGGAGCTAATTAAGCCGGAGCTGTGTGACAGGAGGAGGAGGCGCTGCAGAGAAGAGAGCCATGATATGATTCAGGGGCATGAGTTTAAAAAAAAAAAGTAAATACACCTGCTGTTGCCACACTCGCCCATACTGACACACCTACATGCATTCCCATACAGGTGTGCTCTTCAGCGCCACCTCCAGCATCCTCCTCCTCCTCCAGGATGTTAACCATGTTGACATGCCATTAACCAACCAACACGGACACGTTGACGCACACACATGCAGGGAATTTACCCAGACGTAGCGTTGGCTTCAATTCCCTGCAATCCTGTTGATCCAGCGACTAAACCTGCTAAAAACAATTCCCAGCCACAAGTATATATATATAAAAATAAATGCAGCAAAAGAAAATACAGGATCAAGCTCGTCGCTTCAGACACAGATCCGAGGTGCAGTTTTCACTGGGATGACTCACACAGTGACCTGCTGCAACCTTGGCACGCACACGCAGACCCACTAACGCAGGTAGAGGACACACAGCCACACGTTCACAGCAGTTACCTACATGGACTCGGGTCTGTGAGGAGCTTGTGCACCAAAACCTTCGCCTCTTCTTCTGTCAACCTTCTTTCTCTCTGTCATGCGGATCATGTGGAAACGGCAACACACTGACAAGCATCTCTCCTTCTCGCTGGGCTTTTTTTTTTTTCTTTCTCCCCCCCCACCCCTACCTCCCTCTATCCCTCCCCTTTTCTCTGCAGTGCAGTCCCACCCCCACTCCCAGACAGTGGCTGGAGAAAACCCTGGATGCAGGATCCACCGTGGCCCGGATCAGGACTCCCCGGTCTGGGGTTCCCACTCGTGGCTTTAGCGATGATGTCACGCACAAAACAGCCATGGGCTATGTCCATCTGAACTTAAAGGGCACGCTGATAGTAGAGGTAATCGAACTGCCAACCAGAGATGCAATGTTTGGAGACAGATAAGAAGGGAAAGCAGTTTGAGATATCAATCTAGGGTTCATCAGAGCTTCAGCCAGAGGCAGGACGTCGTGCGGATGTCAATGCAAAGGTCTCAACACGAAACACGGACAGCGGAAGGATACCTGGGTAGAAGGACACTGATCGAAATTAATCATGACGCTCCGTACAAAAGGGTCAGCGGTATAATCGATCTCTGGTCTAAAGAACCAAAATACTCGGAGTGAATCCGCTCGCTCTGCTGTGAAGTGTGACAACCCTGAATTAATTCATCTGATAGTTCTGCTCCATGCAGTTCAAATGAGGAAAAGTGTTTCAGAAAAACTAAGGGTTTGAACTACAAATAAAGTTGGGTTGGCACAATTCGATAGATTTACATTATGAACAGGTTCAAGGCAAGGTTTCAGCTGCGGCCCAGGTGGCTGAGCGCTTTTTCTGCAACTTATTAGGAATCTGGATTCCTGCACTTCCACGTCCCGAGGAGTCCTCGACCAAAACACCCACAGGTTATTTAGCTTGACATACGAGAACACAGTGTTGCAGCCCTGACATTGTTTTCGTTGTTCTGTGTGTGTATGTGAAATGGGAGATAGCTGTTATGGGGCTTTGCACAGCTGCTTGGGGTAAATACAGCTATGAGATAATAAACCAAAAACCTCAGCACTTTTTATGTCAGCTGTTTTCTAGCATTGGATGTTGCAAGGAAACCAAACCCTACAAGCTTTATCTCTTTAAACATCCTCGTTAAAACTTTACTCTGCGTTTTGTCTCGGATGTCCCGTCCCATTCCAGGTCTCTACTAGATTTTGGCACAGTGCTTTTGGATGAATGATAAATTATCTCCCAATTGAGTTGATAACCACACTTAAAGGAGAGACCTGTATTCTCTCAGAATTAATTTTTTTAAGGTATGATCAAAGATCGGTGTGACAATTCAGTTCACTGAATTAAAGAGTGTACTACAAAAATCGAGTTCAACATGAACCAATAACTAAATATCAAATCGACTGTGAATCTCTTAATGTCTTCTAGCTATCGGTCAACAAACATTAAAGAAATTGATCGAAACTCAATCTACGAACTATCAATGCGAGGGTAATAATCAATAAAAGAGCTCACAAACTATGATCATTAAAGCTAACTAAGAAAGTGATCAAAAACCAAAGATTTCTCAGAAGCCAAAGGTAAAGTTATTTTATGCCGAGATTAAAATTTTTAACCGGGCTCGAATCCAAGAAGTAAGAGGAAAGAAGAAGAGGGGAAGAAAAGAAAAAAGTGAGTTACCAGGATGTCAGCTGTTCAGCATTAAAACGGATCTTTTTGCTCACCTCTCTTTTTAAAACTGGGTTGGTAAGCGGGTCAGAAAATGGATGGATGGATGGATGGTTTCTTTAGATCTCTGCTTCCACAGCCGTACTAGCAGGAACTTTAGAACTGAGCAGCAATTTGAGTTTCACTTTATCAACGCATTTTGGATTGTCACTGAGCTACAAATTGAATCACTTGGATTACATCAGAATCTGATTTTCATTGCAAAAAAGGCTGACATAAACGTCCCTGGTGGGTTAATAAAGAGCTGCACAAACGCAGTACCCACGCCAACCATGGAAGTCAGATGGAATTTAATCTGTGACTTTACTGTGCACAGCTGATATTTATTTTAATTAAGAATAACAACATTTGTGCTGAGTTGTTGTTGTTTTCATTTTGTTGTCTTTAACAGATCACATACAAGTAGTCCATCTAAAATAACTCCTTGCCAAAACCAATTATATCAACATTTAATTTCCATTTGGGATGAATAAAGTATTTTACAGTTTGAATTGAATTTGAATCAAGAGTTTTAAGCACAGATATATTTTCTGTTGATGTTACAACCAGATCGCTCTATGATCAATGCACATTTATCTGGTTATTTTATAATCTCATACAGTTATCTAAATAATTTTCTGCCTTGTTAAACTTTTTCCGCTTGAGATGTCATCTCTTTACAGTATTTAATTGTAAATCGTAAAACATAGAATATGTGATGACAAATTTAAAACAGTTCAAGCCAGACGTTTTCACACGCTCACTGTCTGGCAATAAACTTTTCCCGTTTTAGGTGGAGTGATATGGGAAGAATATTAATCCTTATAATCCGCTGCACCTTATGGTCTAAAAAATACGGGTAGTTCTTTAAAAGAACACCGTCATTAGTCATTTACCGTGCTATATCCGTGATGCCGCCCGTTCAAGAAAATACAAAAAAATTATGGACAATCCTGAACATCCTCTTCATGACATTGTCATTGCAAAGCAGAGTCTCTTCAGAGAAAGGCTTCTTCAGATTGGTTGTAAAACCGCTACAGGAGATCTTTCCTGCCCACAGCCATCACCATGTATAATAGCTCCTTGACAAAATGAGTTACATCAACATTTAATTTCCCTTTGAGATAAATAAAGTATTTTTGAATTGAATTGAATAAGTATGATTTGTACAACTTACAAATTTTTTTGTCTGTACTGTATGCATGTTTTTGTTTTTCTTCCTTTTTCCCAGTATGAGGTGAAATTTGCAAAGTATGTACAACACAGGTTTATTTTTTTATACAGCACAAATTAAATCAAATCAAACTGCTAAAATGCACCACATGTATCCTGTGATAACAAAACACCGTAAGCCTTTCTTAGCAGAGTAAAACGATGTACCATGGTGTATGCACATGTGTAACAATATGTTAGAAAGCATGTTATTAGTGCTGGGAATGCCCCAATAACTTTTTTTATGCAGATTAAAATTTTGTGAAGTAATAAAGTTTAACTTCTTAATATTAAAGCCCTATTTTTTAACATAGTTCCAGAGTTGACCAACTTTAGGCCAGACTTTAAAAACTGTAAAGCCTTTACTCTCTATTGTATTACAACCCAAACTCAAAAATGCATACAGTTCAGCTATGTTACAATTTAATTAAATAACAATGTTACCTTGACATTAGGGGTATTAATATTGACTATTACATGGGAAAGAATAGATAGTTATGTCACGGAAAGACTGGTTCACATTAATTTGCATGCATCATCTTGCATTGCAGAAGCTAAACAGGGTGTTTCCATGTCAGCTAACAGCTTTATTTATACAATCTCCTCCTTGATCTTTAAAGAGCATTTTTCATTAATTCCTCTTGGCTCCCTGATAAATTTGAAGTGAATTTGAATATTACAGTTTTTGAAGAAAGGTCTGCATTTGCAATAATCTCCTGAACGTTAGTCAGAGTGATGTACTCCGGTGTCCGTAGGAAGTGAAAAATGTGTGGGAATGAAATAGAGAAATTGAGATATTAGCGTGGTACTGATGTACGGTTAGGTACACGCCGTTTACCCTGTGGGCTATGGTTGTCTGTCCCTAATAGTGCTCTCACAGCGGCACGCTTCCCATCAGTCTGTTTCTGCGTTGAATTGATTCCTTCCAGCAGACACACACATAAAGAGAGAGCCTCAACAGATTTACAGCGGGGAGGACAGCAATGTGATTCTGTTGCTCTGGCTGCGGCATGACTCATCTCCCTCATCTATTCCAGGTGGGTGCAGAGATCTGCGCTGGACCAATACCATCCCCACACTGACATATCTAGCACAGTTATTCAAGGACTCGCCTCGCATAGCCCTTGTATTATTATTATTTATTTATTTTAAGTTTTGTCCTATTACAGACACCCTATCCAATGCATTTCATTGAGATTAGCAAACAATTGTAAAGTGGAACATCGAGGTTGATGCAGCAGCAAAAATCTAAAAAGTCTGGGACATATTTATTTCCGACCCCTTTAATCCGATACCCCTAAATAAAGTCCAGTGCAACCAACGGTGTGTGTAATTCAAACTTAGTATGAATCCAGGTGTTCTATGAAAGCCGCAGAGGTTTGCAAGAGAGATTAGTGAATTAATACAATCATGAAGACCAAGGTAGACAGCAGACAGGCTTAAAACATAAAATCTTTGATTTTATCATACCTAATCCGATTAATCGATTTTTTTCCACTCCTTTTCATTCTACAAAAAGAAGCATTTCATCTGGGACTTCGCTTGAATTCATAGTGCAACTAAATACAAGCTATGAAAAATGCCCGTAAGACAAGATGGCAGCCCTGCCATCGTAGACGATGAAATAAAACTAAATGTTTGCTGGTAGTGGAATTACTCAATGGGCTAAAAACAAGCTTCACTTCACTTGTGTAACAATACACTAACATAAAAACGTTAATTAATCAACTAAAGTGTCTTTTCTTATGGTAAAAAATGTTGTATAAATATTTTTTACAATGTATTTTAAACATACAGTATATTCAGCATTGCGTGCAATAACAAAATAAAATCCTGATCTTCCAAAAAGTCAAATCTAAATAAATTATAAATTTGAATTAATCAATAAATCAATTTGTCGCCTAGCCCTTGGTCAAGGAAAACGTTTTGTAGAGGTTTAAAGCAGGATTGGGTCATTAAAACACTGTCTAAGCTCTGGATGGTTTAACTTTCATCAGGAAAAAGACCCTATGCATGGAACCGGAGAAAAAATAGAATAGTTTAGATCAGGGATGTCCAACCTCAGCCCTCAAGGAAGTTTCCTGCATGTTTTATATGTTCTCTTGGTTCAAGGAATCCTAATCAATTGATTGGTTTATTACAAGCCTCTGCAGATCCAGATCACCTGCAGAGTGGGTAATCTAGCCTAGGAAATAAAATGACTCATGGAGACGGGAGTTGGCCACCTCTGTTCTGTTTTAAAGCATGTCTATGTGATAGCATGGCCCAGTCCAGGTCTAAATTCCCCCGAGAACCGTTGGCAAGGTTTGAAAAATAATCATGCCGTTCACAGATGCTATCCATCCAATCTGTTTGAACTGGAGGCATTTTGCAAAGGAGCAAATGTCCAATTCCATTTGCATTGAAGGTAAAGAGATACCCCAAAGAGCTCAAAGCGGATAAATACTTATAGATGATACACTTTTCGCATGGTTGTTTGTCCTGTGTGCTTCTGTGTTGCCCTGTGATGTACCGGGAACCTGTCCAGGATGTACCCTGCCCCTCACCCAATGACCCTGCACAGATATGTGGGTATAGACAATGGATGGATGGATATTTGGAAAACATTTAGAAATTCATGTAAGATTTACTTTACACTTCATAGATATGAGCTCATTTGTGTTTGTCTATCACAATAAAGGTTTTGGTTATAATTTGGCAAACTGTGTGAAAGTTTAAGGTGCATTGATACTTTTGCAAAGCCCTGTAAGTCAGTGGTGGAGAAGCTTATTGCTGTACATAAACCTACCCAAGGTATAGCCTCCCCTTAGAAATGTGGACTCAGTATTCCTTCAGGCAAACAGCAGATACCGCTGCTTCCACAAAGCAAGATAAGAAACTGTGTCATGTTTTATGTTGCAGGGACCTGCCATATACTCCAGTAATCAAGGTTAGTTGGGTGATTTGATTTATGCATTAACTGTTGAAAAACAGATCAAGATAGATGAGAGCCGGGGAGGACACCAACCTCCTTCCTGACAATAGAGTCTTGAATATCAAACAGAGATAGAAGGATGAAATTACCCTCACATGCACATAAACCCAAACAGTTTACTGTTACAGGATATGCATTAAGATAGAGTTTCAGAAGCAAATCATTTATTAAATCGTGATCATTACAACTTCAGCAGAGTAGCTGTCATTAGCAAACACATTTAGAGGAAAACCTGCCAGCTAAAGCTTCATGTTAATGACAAGAGACATTTACTTTGACAATTCATCATTTTCATACCTTTTATTGTACATTTATATACATATTCACTCACAATATAATTTGTATAAAAATTGCACACCCAAACTTGATTGCACCTTAATTTCGAGAGTAAACTCTTATATGGTGAGGCAACGTATTGTAAAGGATGAAATGAGCACTCTTGCTTTCTCCAAAGATCCTTTACAATGCTTAAGTGGGCTTCATTTCTGAAAGTAAATAGGTAAAGAGGGCAGATTTCTCTTCACCCAACAAAAACTAATTCTCTGATTGACCTGAGTTGCTATACTGTTCTGTGATAATCAGCACTTTTGCTGCCTGTGAGTTCTCTGCAGTGATGAGGAACGTCACTCCCTGCCTGCTCTGCTCAGCATCTGTAATTGGCCCTCATCAGCGACACCTGCGGTTGTCCCAATTAAGTGAGTCGCTGCACCTGATCTGCTGACTATATAAGCCTGCGTCAGTCTATGGCTGTGTTCACCCTGCAGAGAAATGTGACCCAAATCTGATCTTTTTGCCCATATGCGCCCCATATCCATCTTTTTTATGGCAATATAAACGGCCCATTTACGACCCCCACCCCCCATACCCAAAAAAAAAAAAAAAAGTGATTTGTGTCACTTCCATATGTGGTACTAATTCGATAAGTAGCAGTTAGCGCTCCATAAAAGTTAATAGCTGTTAATAGCTGTGCTGTTTTCTTCTTACCTTACATCATCTTGCTACGATGTGGTCTGAATATTGCCGGGTCCTATTGGTCAACAGCTTTCTAATAATAACAAGGAGAGATGCAGGCTGGTATCTGCTTTTTTTTTTCTTTTTTTTTTTTCCAAGAGTTCTTCAACACGTCTAGAAACAATTACATTTACCAACACTTGCGTAAACAGTGCGCTGCTGTGTAACATCTCCTTTTGTTATCTGCTCTTGCGGGTCGCTTTGCGGCCTTCAACCGTTCAGACAGCAGAATGATGGTCTCATTTAATAGTAGTATGAATGGGCACCTAAAAAAAAATTTAATTTCAACAAAAAGTCAGAATTGAGCATTAAAACCTGCTGTGTGAATGTAGCTGTGTGAACGTTGTGTCTCTGCCAGATTCTTGAAAGCCATAGCGTGAGTAGACCTTCCAGTGTTCTGTGATTGCCTGCCCGTTACCGATCGTTCTGTCTTGTGGATTTCTGCCTGTTTTCCTTTCCCCTGTCGGACTCTCCTATTGGCCTCGGATTTCTGTACACCATTAGATCGGATCTGTCTCGTGACCAAGCATGCTTGCCTGCTCCCTTTGGAAACCTCTTCCTGTATTACAATCCATAATCCGGGTTTAGGTCACACAAACTACAGGGTGCTGATGCCCATGTATCTCAATACCAGGTCTATTCAGAAGTGTAGCATGACTTATGTCTCACTGAACACTATTTTCAATTATTGTCACAAGTAGTTTTTTGCCATTGTATCAAATTTCAGGCTTAATATACTCCCCACAGAGGACTAAATTAAGAACCAGGGCACTGAATTGTCATTTAAATCTCTGCAATATGAACTAATTTAAAGGTGACCTATTGTGAAAAATCCACTTTTTGCACATTTTTATACTTCCATTTTACTCTTGCTTCAGTCCAAGTGCAAATAAATAAATAATCCAGTAATTTTCTTGCAATTAGCAAATGTTTTGTTGCCGTCTCAAAGTGAACCGTTACAAAAACCTCTCATTTATTACGTCACAGTCGGCGCGGTCACTATCCCTCACCTAGCAACCCTAGCCCAGCCCCTCAGCTAACAACCAGAGCGGGGCTCCTCCCACTTCCTTGTAGAAGAGGAGCATGTTTGCTGGTGTGTGCGCTGCACAATGGAAAGGACAAATGTTTTGTTGTTGGCTTCAATAAATTTATCTGTGCACATTCTCCCAATCACAAAGAACAGAGATGCATAGCTTCATTTTATGTTTGATGGCAATCTCCCAGCCAGGCACAACCTTCCTTGAAATGGTTGTTTTGAAAACTACTGACAGTACAAACAGGATTTACCAAAAGTCCTCCAATTAAGCAAAATTCTGTCTCTGTTGTTCGTTGGAAATCCGCAGATGACGGAGCTGTAAGCACTTAATGATTTACCTGGAGTGTTTTGCATTGCTGGTCGGCATGAAAATTATCTGTCATTGAGCACAAGCTAACGCTAACGGCAGACATTCCCAATTTCTGGGAAAAGTCTCACTTTTGAACGACCTGTCCCTGGACATCCATCCATCCATCCATCCATCCATCCATCCATCCATCCATTTTCCATCACACTTGTACCTTCTGGGGCCGCGAGGGGTGCTGGTGCCTATCTCCACCATTCAATGGGCGAGAGGCGGGATACACCCTGAACAGGTCGCCAGTCTGTTGCAGGGCGTCCCTAGACATTTCCCTGATTTTAGCGTTTGATGAATGACTTCAAATATTGTGTTTGGAGTGTTATTACGGCAGCCAAAGCGAGTCAGCATGTTGCTGTAAGCTGTTTAGGTAGCTGGTCATGCTCCTGTTGAAGGAGGGTAGACGAACTAAAAGAGCAGAGCCACCGAAAGGCAACTGTCCTGTAATATTAGGGTATGTGTGAATTAATTTGGTTTTGACTGGCCTGATGCTTGCTGTTGTTGCAGGAGGCTCTTCTTCTTTTTCCGACACAAGATCAAAGATGTGTGCCTGTACCGTTGTGCTTCTGCTGGCATCCATTTTCTCGTGTAAAAAGTGTGAGTGTAAACATTGAGTTGGGTGTCGTGGCCAGCTACAGCTTATTGGCATAAAAAAAAAAAAAACTGCGTTTTTAAAATGAGCTTATAATAGGCAAAACTAGGAAGGTGAAATCTCATTATCTGAGGATGATTTTGTGCAAAAAAGTGCAATGGAAATGTTTAATATAGCCAATAGACCCATCCAAAGCATAATTCACCTTTAAACTGAGACTTTTTTGGCAGGCACTTTTTTAAGCACTGATGCCTGAGTTTGATGCAATGAACATAATATCGCTGATCTGCCACTTTCAGCCGCAGGTTTGGATGGATGTGCTCAGTTTCTTTCTTGAAGGGTTTTTAACGTATTTCTTGACCTCTGACACAAAAATGGATATAACTTACAACTATAAATGAGCCACAAACTCAAACACAACTGAAAAGTGTGAATGCACTAAAATGCCAGTGCAATAAATGTTGAAGAGCAACAGAAGCACACACATCCTAAAGAGGTTACGGATAAAAATTTGCACTGCAGGCACTACTTTATGAACAGACAGGAAAGTAAAACCCACAAAGCTTTTCACAAATGTAAAAGGATCTGTTTAAATTGCACTGAAAGTCTCATTCAGTATAGTTGAAAGCATATGAGCGTTCAGCTGATTGCATCCCAGAAAGACTCAGAATAGTACAAATGTGCCTCAAAAGAAGGAGAAAATCAAGTACTTGATCAAATTTGATATTTAGAATGCTCTGATTACCGCCGTTTAACTGCTGATAAATAAATGGTGATTACACAAAGGGCTTTGTTCATATTAGTAAGACTCACAAAGGTGTAATTGATAGGTGTTCAGGAGATGTAGAAGGATCATTACAGTTGGGTGGAAAATCATTTTGCTGAATGGTTGATTAAATGAAAAAGGTGCATTGTACATTACTGATAATTAAGGTTTGGTTATTTGTGCACAACTCTCTAGTCACATCGTATGTGAGATGTCCCATTGTTATGAAACCTAGCTTATCCCATCCTGCAATCAGACTGCAAAGAGACGGAGGAGATCTCGCAGTGATCAAAGTGTGTGTGTGTGTGTGTGTGTGTGTGTGTGTGTGGGGGGGGGGGTAGGCGTACCAAGCACAGGGTCTCTTTCTCTCCCAAACAGAGAACCTGATAGCTGAACTGTCTGACAGCCTCTCTTGTCTTTGTGGTTCAGACACAGAAATGGAACAGATCCGATGAGACGCAGAAATACGAGCTTCTGTCCTTGCTGCTGTGCTCTTCTGTCTTTCTCATCCAACATTTCCTTCTTCCCCCTCATCCTTAATGTTAACCTTTTTTCCCCCTTCTTTCTACAGCAGGGGTTACTTTCTCAGTATGCCAACTGCATTGATGTTTAGACCCATATCTAACAAATTAGACACATATTTGCATGCTGCGTTGACATTAAGGGTGACTTTGATTTGTTTTCCCACATAGCACAGATGTTGTGTTGATGGGAGCTTGGGTTGGCTGGGAATAAACCTGCTGAAGACATTATGGGAGCGTATACTATGCATCAGAGGTGCGTTTGGCAGTCAAATATGTCAAACAAGTCAAATCAGAAACTGCTTCAAGCAAACCTTTTCTGCTATTGAAGTAGATAAAAGAAAAAATAAAGAGGAAATGAAATATCAGAAGGTAAAAGAAGGAGGAAAAAAAGCATTATTGATAATGATAACAGAATATATCAAACATTGTGAATTGAGCAACGGTTATCGCACAGATAATACGATTGGCTCCTCAAGTTTAAAAAACAATTGCGTAAGAATTACTCAGTTTGTGTTTTGAAAGATTATAAATCACTATGGATTTAACATCACAACACCCATGGATTCCTGCAATTAGATGAAAGTCTACACTGGGGTTTTTATGATGAGTCACATTAATTAATTAAGCAATTGGCTATTCTCAAGAGTAAAATAAAAACATGCCGACTGTAGCAAGCTTGACAAACAAAACACACAGGCTCAGTCTTCTGTTGTTGTCTGTAAATGGATATTCACTTTACACCGAAGAGCAGCAACAGGTGTTTCATTTGAAAAGAGTTAGATTCACCTCACTCGAAAGCCCACTGATGCCTCGGGCAAAGACGGCACAAGATCAATAACAAAATGCTTTTATTATAGAAATGTTGTGTTCTGGTAATGTCATGCCCTGCAAAATCAGAGAGAAGACGGCAGACTTGACAGTAGTCCAGCAAACAGTCATTGACACCCTCCATTAGGAGGGTAAAAGCTTCAAAAGGTCATTCATAAAGATTAAAGTAGTTGGCTGTTAAAGTCTTGTGTCCAATTGTTGGAAAGTTGAGTGGACTGGAAATTTGTGTATAACCGAGATGCAAGTAACAAGAGTGCCTTTTAGAGACTCATTCAAGAGTTTTGGGATGATTTGCAAGGCATAGACTGCAACTTCAAATCGACTTTCAAGAGCAACAACACAAATACGTACCCAGGACCCACGCTACAGTTGTCACATCCCGAGTGATAAGGCACTCCTAAACCAATAACAATGTCTAAAGGGTCTTACCTGGACTAAACCGAAATACTGATACTGTTGCTAAGAGATTAAATGTCATCTTTCAAAGTGAAAGTGAAATTTTCCTTTAATTTGGAAAACAAGAGTCTAGAGCAGGAGAGCAACTTTTACAATAAAAGAGCATTTTTTGCCCTCAGTCCAGCTGAATAAAACTTGTTTAGAGCCCAATGTTAAATCATAAACTATAATATTTGATAAATATCTACTGTAGGAAATGTGTTATCATGCAAATGTATTTCTATTTTTGAGTCTTCAAACACAACCCCCTCCCCCCACAAAAGCATTGTAAAAAGGGGATGGATATATTTTGTTCTATAAGTTGTTGATATTTATGGAAAATGATGATGAGAGTAAACCACGTAGTTTCCAGTCTAAAGACAAAAATCTTACTGCCACTTGCCCTTTTACAATGGTTCTGCAATTATCTAATGAAAATAACAACTTATAAACAGCTCAGTCCTGTATTTGTTGTTGTATGTATATTTAAAAACATCGGTTAGTTCTGCATAACTCTTTGCCAAAGTTACTAAGAGCCATGTGGAAAGTCCTAAGAGCCACTTGCAGCACTGGAGCCACAGGTTGCAGAGCCGCTGGTCTAGAGGAAGAGTGGAGAGCTAGAGAAACCAACTAGATTCTGGTCCAGAGTGAAATTTCCTCAGTCAGTGATGAGTTTAAGAGCCGTGCCATCTGCTGGTGTTGGTTCACTTTGTTTTGTCGAGTCCGAAAAATTTTTTTTTTAGGGTACTTCTTCCTTCTGGCATGTTGACAAGCTGGTTTCATTTTCCAGTTGGATTAAAGGCCTGCCCATACTGCCAAAGGAACCAAAAGCTGCTTTAGGGACCATCTCATCACTGCTCGACTGAACAAAAACCTCACCTGACCTCAAACCCATAGAGACCTCTCTAGAGGAAGATGAGAGCCACCAGACCCATTTATGCAGAAAAGGTGAATATTGCTATCAGTGTAACCTGGGCTTCCTGAACACCTCAGCAAAGCTACAGGCTCATCACCTCCTGCCACTGATGCAGTAATTCATGCCAAAGGAAAGGAAGCCTGACTGGGAGTGAGCACGTTTATTGTAAAATACACAGACATACTATCAGTAGTGCTGCAAGGGTCTAGTGGGGCCCCAAGCAAAAATTCCAAGGGGGCTTCAGACAATCAAATAAATGTAAAATGTAAACTTTAATTTGTAATTTTAATTATTACAAGGTGCACATCAGAATTTTAAAAATTATGTCAAAATGTAAAAAAAAATATTCCAAAAACACTGTGGTCTTATTTCGTCTGAGGCCTTCCTTTCTTCCTCATAAACTTGTAAGACATTTTGCTTCTTGCGACTCTTAACCATTTTCAAAGTATACGGTGAGAGCAGCGGATCTACAATGAACAGCTGAAACAGAAGCTCACTGGATACATGAACACTAGAAGTGTGCAGCCTAAAAAGATTGTCCACTATACCTATAATAATATAAAACCCCTACACCAAATACAACAACAAACACCTACTACATACAGTAATCCAGCTGCACTAGCAAACGTTCTTTCACATTAAGCTGGCAGGGACTCTGAGGCTCAGTCTGAATACCCTTATAGAGTCAGGACTCTTTAGCCAAAGTGGAAGTGCAGTCAGTAAGGAAGGAGGTAGGAAAAGGAGCCTTTATGCTCCCTCCCGCGGCTAGTTTTGCCTAGGAATCCAATGACGTTCCTTACCGGTGCTAAGAGCCCTTTAGGTATCCCACAATTCTTTGCATGACATGACGTATCAGATCATCCCCCTCACAGAAATCTACGAAAATGTCTGGAGAGTGGAGAGCGAGCACTTTCTAGTTCATTTTTGGAAGGCTGTAGGTCCGGATTTGACTCATCTTCCATGTGCATTTCTGTCAATTAATGACGTCTTAGTTAAAGGCTGTCCAAAATTGGTACAGCAGTCTGAAGCTCCTTTCCTCCCCATGATAGAGTTCTTAGTGTTGACCTTGTGAAAGGTCAAGGAACAGGAGTAAAGAATAGGAGCTAAGGGTGTTATGATTGAGCCTTGCTTGGAGGCCCCAAAGCATTTGCCTGGCCTGCCTAATGGCACACAGCGCCCTGCATACTATGACATCCTTTCTGTATTCAAAATCCTTTTTTATTGCTCCTATGTTGCATTTTTTTATGGAACTGTATTTTATTAATAATCTGCAAACCATAATCACCAAAATGATCAGAAATAAACATAAAAAAAATATTACTCGCTGAATAATGAATCAATTCAGTCTGGGTGAGTTTCACTTTTTGAGTTGAATTACTAAAATGGATACATTTTGTAACAATATTCTATGTTTTTAGATGCACTTGCATGTGACAGCAAGAAAAGGTTGAAAGAGGAGAACCACTCACCGTAGACTTTGCCCAAGAACAGTGTCTTGACCAGGTCAAACTGTATGTCTGAGGAATCGGGAAGTTTGTAGTGCGCTGGAGGATAATGATCCAGCTGGAATGAGACAGAGACCATAATGAATTAAATCAGAAGCACTCTGAAAGGACTCTCAGCAAGAACTGTGTCAGCACATTTAAGAGAGCACATGATTAAAAGCTGGAAACTGAGAACCAGGATGATACATGACACAACAGCGCCCCCCTGTGGTTTCCAGGTGTCAGTAAAAAATAAAGAAATAATAATAATAATTATATATATACATACATATATATATACTTTTTTTTAAGGATTCTATTCTGCAATTTATTGATACAAATAAACAGGTGTTGTTCAAAGTATACTGCTGTATCCAACTATAGTGGCTCATTGCAACATATTCTTGTTTTGGACTCAATGAAATCAATAAATATAATTCAAACTGCAGCAAATCTACAGGACTGTCTCAGAAAATTTGAATATTGTGATAAAGTTCTTTATTTTCTGTAATGCAATTAAAAACATGAAATGTCATACATTCTGGATTCATTACAAATCAACTGAAATATCACAAGCCTTTTATTGTTTTAATATCGCTGATTATGGCGTACAGCTGAAGAAAGCTCAAAAATCCTATCTCAAAATATTAGAATATCGTGAAAAAGTATACTAGTAGGCTATTCAACTAATCACTTGAATCGTCTAATTAACTCGAAACACTGCAGGGTTTCCTGAGCCTTGAAAAACACTCAGCTTGGTTCAGTAAACTAAATCACAAGTATGGTAGTGGTTAAGAGACGACATAATATTCTCACAGTAACTGGTGTACTGACCATGGCATTACTGTCCTTGATTGGCCTGCCAATTCCCCTGACCTGAACCCCATAGAGAATTTGTGGGGTATTGTGAAGAAGAAGCTGAAAGACACCAGAGCCAACAATGCAAATGAGCTAAAGGCCGCTATTGAAGCATCCTGGGCATCCATAACACCTCAGCAATGCCACAGGCTGATTGCCTCCATGCCACGCCGCATTGATGCAGTAATCTGTGCAAAAGGATTCCCAACCAAGTACTGACTGCATTAATGGACATTTTCAAATGTTTGATTTTGTTTTGCTGTTATAATTTTTATTTTTTTTACTTGGTCTGAGGAAATATTCTAATATTTTGAGATAGGATTTTTGAGTTTTCTTCAGCTATACGTCATAATCAGCGATATTAAAACAATAAAAGGCTTGTGATATTTCAGTTGATTTGTAATGAATCCAGAATGTTTGACATTTCATGTTTTTTAATTGCATTACAGAAAATAAAGAACTTTATCACAATATTCTAATTTTCTGAGACAGTCCTGTAGATTAAGATGAAAAATAGCACACGGAAAACCAAGATAAGTTAGACTTTATAAATACTGTGCATTTTCAGGTTAGAAATGACTTGCATAACTAAACACTGGCCCCCCTATTGTAAGTATAGAGCAAAACCACAATAGAATAAATGGTGACTGGAAACTATAGAGGTAGATTTCATTATAAATGATGAGTCTTCATGTGATTATATTGCTAAAGCCAAGTACCTGAATAAGGAAAAGAAACCAAACAAAATCTGAATAATAGTGTAATTATAGTATAGTGAAATATACTTCACTATATTATTGTTCAGCATATGAAATATAGTTTGTAAAAATAAACTTTAAGTACACTGCCGCATTTGAAGTATGAAATAAGTATACCCATAGTACACTTGAATAAACAACTTTTTTGCTAAGGGTACAACAAATGATTCACAACATTTTCCCAATGAAATGCATAGAGACTGCTCGTCCCCCACGACTTTGAGATCATGCAAGGGATCAGTTCCCATCAGGACATAAAGGATTCATGATGGAATAAAGATAATCACTTACATTGATTTTAAGTCAACCACACCAGGAAGGGAAAATACACAATCAGACCATGCCAGAAAGATGCCTCGGTCTCCTTCCCAGGCTGTCAAATACTGCTGTTTCATCGAGTGTTTTTTGCTGCCTGTATGCTGTTACTGAGCATACTGCTAGACACAAATAGCAAATGCTCTTAAGATTGGATATCAATGGAGAATTATAAAGCTCAATTTCTCCATTGTGTATCTGGGATCCCCATTGAGCAGCCTTGTTCACACTGGGATAACAAAGCCAGCTAATCCTGTGTGCATATCGAGTGTTCAAACAACAACAAATAATAATAATAATAATCAAACAACAACCATAAAACTACATCTGAGCTAAAATATTTGCATGACTTTTAAGTTTAGGTTTTGGTTCTGTTCACAGTTTAATCAAGAGAAACAACATTTTTCAGAGTGGTGCATCAGAACGTATTTGTTATATGCAGGAAAATGTATATTTATTCACTTTCCCAATACTTTCTTTTTTCCACTTTTTCTCTTTCCCAATACTTTCAATCTGAAATATGAACAAAATTGTTGTCTTCACAAGGATATCGATGAAAGGAATCGTATATTTTTTGGCGCTATACTGATTTTGGGACAAGTATTTAAAAAGACATTCAAATATCTCTAAAAAACTGTCACTGTCACCCAAATAATAATTCACAAGAACAATCGGATTTGAGATTGGCTTTTTTTACATCTACTGAAATCCTGAAATTCTTAATAATATTTCTTCTACTTCTGGTCATGTCAATCATAAAAAAGCAACATTTACGGATTCCATTAAGGTCTTCCATCTTTTTGATTATTACTTGCAAAGCTCCACGACTTTGGTGTTCCCCAAAATTCAGTTAAGTTTCATTTTACTTTTACTTCCAACACTGTTTCGATTTGGCCATGCTCAGGGGTAGTGGGCAAGACCCATATACGGAGGCCTTAATCCTCGACGTGGCTGACCAGGGTTTGATTCTGGCCCGAGGTCCTTTTCTGCAGGTCTTCCCCCTCTCTCAAACCTCCTACTTAGTGAAAAATGTGCCGCTATTGCTATAAAAACCCAGAAAAAACGAAGCATTTTGAACTTACAGGCAGTAAATCTAAACTCATTACTCAGCCGAGGTGTCCCTCAAGGGTAATTTTTGGTCTGCTTCTTTTTGCTGTTTCTCTCTCTGACTCTTGCACATTATACCTCATTATTAGAATTTTCTGTAATCTGCTTGTAAAATTATCTTGTTTTCTGTACTCATGCATTTCCTTAAGCTTTGATTACTTGATGCTATGACCTTTAACCATGTCTTGTTGTTGGTTTTAGTTATGATATTTGGTTTCTTTTATGAAATATTGGGTCAGAGGGCCCAGTGGCACTGATGTATGGCAGTTTCGCTTCTGTCAGTCTGCCCAAAGGCAGCTGTGGCCACTAACGTAGCTCACCACCGTCAGGGTGTAAAGTGGGCGTCAATGGATGAATGACTGACTGTAGCATACAGCTCTTTGGGGTCGTCGGACTTGATAAAGCGTTAAACAAACACAAGCCATTTACCGGTTACCAGCTTTTTTTCCCGGTCTAATTGTGTTCATCGTTTTCCTGCTCCACATAAAGTTCCAGGTTTCACTCACACTTTTGATAATTCTACCAAAAATAATTAAAATCCCAGATCTATCTAAACAGAAGTAAACCCAGAGCATGATGTTGCCACCACAATGTTTCACTGCAGGCATGATGGTCTTTTGGAGACGTTATGTGCTAAACGTCCTGTTTGAAATTGTGACTCAAAGTTCAAGTTTTGTATCAAAAGAATGTAACACAATCTTCTGCAAGTTTCAAGAAAAATTTCACTGTTTTTGTTGCACTGGCCTGCTGACTGATATGAAATCACATCAAACCACTGTGGCTATTGAGGTTTAATAAGCTTTGGCCAAATAATGGACAACTTTGTTGAGGTTTAATGAGATTCACAATAAATAATGAAAGAATGTCGCAATTGATTAAACTTTTCTTTTTCTTTTTTACTTTTATTTATTTTAATTTTTCGACTAACAGATTTGTTTGTTTTTTTCCCTGGATGTGTTGACCAGGAAATACCTCACATTGATTGCTTACTGCCTGGATTTATTTAATGACTATGTTAAAAATAAACATTGATTGTTGTTTTGCTGTTAAACTGATTCTACAATAGAGATTCTTAATTTAAACGTACCACAAACATCCATCCATCCATCCATTTTCCAAACCGCTTTATCCCTCATGGGGTCGCGGGGGGTGCTGGTGCCTATCTCCAGCATTCACTGGGCGAGAGGCGGGGTACACCCTGGACAGGTCGCCAGTCGGTCGCAGGGCCGTACCACAAACAAAACATATTAATTTGGATATTACGTAACTGTCCACTGCAAGGACGCAATGTGCTTTCAAAATAACCCTTGCTGTGTGTAAAATAGACATAGACAATAAGCATTAGCAGTAAGCGACAGACAAAACTAACTGATTTGTGCTTTCAAGGGCAGTAACTTAGTTTGAAATATTTCATATAGCAACTCTTAATTAAATATATAATTGAACATATTGTGCACACTATTTGGCAAGAAACTGGTCAGTTTTGTCTCTTGCGTGCATGATAGGCACTTATGAATGAGTTTTAAAGTGTTTACAAATAATTAACAACATATTTGTTAACTATTTCTTAGTCATTGTAAGGGACACATTACTGAAAAAAAGTTTAGAAATCATTTTCCCTTCTTCTCAATTTTCAGCAGCATATTTCAACATGCTGTAACATGTTACTGATTCAAAGGTAATATGCCTAAATGTTTTTCTTCTATAACATTTGATGAATAAGAAATCTTCTTCAAACTCTAGGGTCACTTCTGGAGTACCACAGGGTTCAGTCCTTGGGCCAATTCTCTTTACTATATATATATATATATATGCTTCCGATTGGCAAAATTATCAGACAGCATGGGATTAATTTCCACTGTTATGGTGATGACACTCAGCTATATTTATCCATAAATCCCGATGAATCCAATAAATTACTTCAACTACAGGCATGTCTTGATGACATAAAAGCCTGGATGACTTTAAATTTCCTGCTTTTAAATTCTGACAAGACAGAAGTTGTAATATTTGGACCCTCAAAAATAAACTTCTTAATCGATCACTTAATCTGGATGGCATTAAATTGGCCTCTGGTAATAAAGCAAACAATCTTGGTGTTATTTTTGACCAAGACATGTCATTTAAATCCCATATTAAACAGGTTTCCAGAGCTTCCTTTTTTCTTGACTATTATAATTCTTTACTATCAGGAAGTCCACAAAATGCAGTTCAAAGTCTTCAGCTGATCCAAAATGCTGCAGCAAGAGTTCTGATGAAAATCAACAAGCGGGATCATATTTCTCCAATTTTAGCTTCCATTTATTGGCTTCCTGTTAAATCAAGAATAGAATTTAAAATTCTTCTTCTAAGGTATAAAGCCCTTAATAATCAAGCTCCATCATATATCAGAACTCTGATTACCCCGTATGTTCCTAACAGAGCACTTCGCTCTCAGACTGCAGGTCTGCTGGTGGTTCCTAGAGTCTCTAAAAGTAGAATGGGAGGCAGATCCTTTAGCTATCAGGCTCCTCTCCTGTGGAACCAACTCCCAGTTTTGGTCTGTGAGGCAGACACCCCGTCTACTTTTAAGACTAGGGTTAAGTTAGGCTGCTATAGGCTTAGGCTGTTGGAGGACATCAGGGTCTATTTTTCTCACTCTGCTGAGTTCTCCTACTGTTCTCCAATCTGCATTAGTTGTTGTCATTTCAGCTTTTAACTTTTTGTTTTCTGTCATTTTTTTGTTCATAGGAGGTACACCTGATCTGGCGTTCTGTTAACTGTGACATCATCCAGAGAAGACGACTCGCCCGCTATTGCCATCTAATGTAGAACAGATTACTGGATCAATGTGTGCTTCTGTGCTTTTTTGTCTCTCTTGTTGTGTCTCTGTTCTGTCTTCTCATTCTATTATTGCCTTGAGATGACATGTTTCATGAATTGGCGCTATATAAATAAAATGTAATTGAATTGAATTAAATTAATTACTGCTTATTTTAGTTAAGCTTATTTAGTTAGTAAGTTAAGCTTACTTTTTTTTCTTTAACTTCATTAATACTGTATGGCATTTTGCCGTAAATCTTTATACATTATTGATGTTTTTTGTGAGCTCTGTATGATTATGTGAATCAACTGGAAAATAAGTCGCTCCATCCTGAGGTTTACGCAGGAAAACAACATTTCGACTATCTATAGTGTCACATATATTTTCAAACTTTTGGTTATGCAAGCGTAGCACGTGACATAAAAGAGTTTATGGGAAGCTGAGAGCCTTTCTCGAGACAGGCAAGAAACCACGCAGTCCGTTTACAGAGAGCTCCATCTATAGAAATGTGAGAGCACCGAGGGTGATGGAGGGAGGGAAAACACGACTTTAATATCCCTGCAACGTAATTAACTTGTTATTGCTGTACCAATGAAGTTTCTAATTAGCTTGAAGGCTGCAGCTGGTGCTATTGATGAGAATAATTTCAGCCCCTCAAATGGGGTTTCTCTGCATCCCAGAAAATAAAGGATCGTCCTGTTTCCCGTCTCCCCGCTCACAGGAGGACTGTATCTGAGCTTACACAGGGAGCAAAGCAACAGGCGACAGCCAGAGGAGAACAATGACTTTTGTTACAGTGTGCTTCACTGGAAATGTCTTCTATTGATGTGCTGAAAAGCCGCGGCTTTCTGGTGGACGGGAGCAGAGCACGGACCGTCTCTAAAGGACTTGGATTCATGTTAGCGCGCTGCAGCCCGTGTTTACAGGTTTAATTCAGTGGAGGGTACCCCATTCAGAAAAATCCCCTCACCCGCAGCACTTCAGACTATTTCCTTTCTCTCACAAATGAGAATATAGAATAAATGTGCGCACACACACACACACACACACACACACCCGCACACACACTCCATATCCTAATTTGATTCCTTCCAGAAGCCCGGTCTCCGTGGAGCACCGTGTGGGCTTTGTTTTCCACTGTGACTGGAGGGTGGGATAATGGGGCACAATTAAATTGCGCTCAGCTTATTTACTTTTATCTGAGAAAACAAATTGGCTGCACAAGCTGGGAGGGCGGTTTGAATCTTGAAACCTCACAGAAAGGTCCACAGAGGAAGGCAGCCAGAAGAAACCCCATTTTACTGAACTCTGTCTATTACAGCCTCAATTACTGGGATCCCTTCCCTTCGCCGCCCCATTTAGAGAACACACTTCTCTCCTTTAATGCCTCTTATGTTGCACTGCGCTTACATAAGCAAGCTAATAAGGTGTTAGACAAAGAGAAAATTACTAAAGGCTGAAATCTATTTTCACTATGCGTTCAAAGACAGTGAATTGAGCCGGTCTGTGCCGGATACGTGCGCAGAGCAATGCATCTAAAACGTTTCACTCTTCCGGCACCATTTACTGCACCGGCTTTGTGCGAGAGATGAAAATAATCCCATCACACATTTCAAGCCTAACAAATAAGAGAAAAAGATATGCAAAGCATCCCCCCTTTAACCTTGAATAAATAGTTTAACATCATTATCAGTTAAACTGTCGCATTACTGTCTCGCTCCATTGCTGTTACAGTCATTCACTCGGCTCATCTGTCGGCAGTAACAGGAGATGAGAGGAGGGAGCTCTCGGATGAGATGTCTCTTGCCTGAAGGGATTCCTCACTTTCATCTCAGAGATCGGGATATGGGAGCTCATTTTAATCTCACGTTGGTGGGTCTTTGATAGCGAACTAACCCAACGAGACCTCTCAGGCTGCTTAAAAAACCCAAACACTGCTTTCTTTTGCTGCACTCTGTGGGAATGTTTCAGCAGGCGCTCGTACTCTCACGTCACTGCCTGTCTGATGTGAATGTCGGGATCACCAAATGGTTGGTTGGCTTGATTATATAAATGCATTGTTGTATTGTGCAAAACGGATTAACTTTACCTAAAGCCACAAGCGAAACTTTTCTGCAAAAGCGGTCAACTTCCTGGTGGATATACTGTAGTTTAACACGTAAAATAAACTCCTAATGGCCAGGGTTTTTTCTTGGTTTCGCTATTTTATTATTTAAGATAAAACTTAGTCTCCTACGAAACAAGCCTCCACTTAAAAATGCCCCCGGTGACATCGCATAAACGATAACTTTGCCTATAAAGTTATCTTTTAATGTTCACTGCTGCACTTTATATTGCAATGTTGCCTTATTCCACCTGGACTCTGACTATACTCCTATAAGCTGTATGCAACGGAAATTTCGTTCTGTATGCACCCTGTACATACAAAATGACAAATATAGTTGTCTAAGTCTAAGTCTAAGTCTAAACTGTACCAGATGTTAGTGTTTGGTATATCTGCAAATCCAATTATAAGTGGAATTTGCTATTTTTGTGGTGCTATCTACCATTAGCAAGGCGACCCCCTGACAATGAGTTTCTCTCAGTTTTACAACTTCAGACACAATAAAGGAACATGTCCAAAAATACATACTGGGATACAAGCGGTCAGAAGTGCTAAGAAATAGTTTATTAAGGTTAATTATTGTCATTGTATTCTTGGGTGCAGTTAAAAGTTGTGGGTGGCAATTCCAGGAGCAGGTACAGTATATAAATGAAAAAAAAAAAAAAAAAAAAAAAACTTAAAAAGTTTAAATAACTGCATGCATGAAATGCATAATACATATATCTTCTGAAGGATATTCAAATTTTAAAATTCTAATACTGCACCAGGCCAGATTACTGTCAAGAACTGCCTGGAAGTGTGTCGTCCATGTCAGTGGGTTTGTGTGTGGAGAGGATGAGGAGGGATGGGTGTTTAAATCTGCTAGTGCGAGCTCATATTACTCCCAACCCACCAGAAGCAAGGCTTGTGAAAAGAGAGCGTCCTGGATTGACTGGGGCCATCCTGGTTCTTCATGGCCCATCGAAGACGGAGACTTGAGTTGATTTCATCCAGGCGCTGAAGTGGGCATCCGGCGATCCGCTGAGCCGTCTTAATGACTCGCTGCAGCTGTTTCTTTTCTGCTGTGGCGCAGCCGGCGTACCACACTGTGCATCCGTATGGCAGGACCCCCCCCCCCTCAATTAGGCAGCGATATAAATTCTTTAGCAGAGTTGAAGGAAGCTTGTTCCTCCTCAGCATAGTCAGAAAAAAAAAAAAAAAAAAAGCGCCGCTGGGCTTTTTAGATGACGTGGGTTGGTGTTTGTAGTTCAGCTCAGGTCTTCTCAAATGTGGAGTCTGAAGAACTCGAAGTGTGAAAAACGCTTCAGCTCCTCTCCGTTGGCCTTCAGTTCTGTGTGCAATGTGGAACTGGATGTCCGGAAATCAAAGATGATTTCTTTGGTCTTCTTTAGGCTGAGATGGTTGTCGCTGCTCCGGGTTCCCAGTGTCTGGATCTCCTCTCTGTACGGTGCCTCGTTATCGCTGCTGATCAGTCCCACACTCATTGAGTCGTCAGCAAATCGAATGATGGTGTTGGGGCTGTGAGCAGCGACACAGTCATGTGTACCGTGTGAACAGAACTGGACTAAGGATTACTTTCACAGATTTTTCTCCAGTGAGTTCTGACTAGAAACTGTGAAGAGGATGAACCATACATCCGTCACGTTTTAATTTAACGCCTTCTTCAAAGTGTTGACTAATATTCCATGCAGCTATAGGGGGAAAAAAAAATCTACCGTATGTGAGAGTTACAGCTAAATCTGGAGAAATATAAATGAAACACATGGACAAGGTTTGTCAAGCTATCCACTACTATCGCGCAAAAATGATCACCAGGTTGTGTTATCATTCCTGTCGAAACCTGGGTGAAAAAAAAAAAACATTTCCAGTCAGAAAGAGAGAGACTGTTTGTGTATGCTAAGGTAGGTTCAGACTGCAGACAGTGCTACATGCACCAAGTCAATGTTTTAAAGTAAAACAATTGGATAGCAGCATTTATTTATTTTATAAGTCTTGTATAAGCACAAAAAAAAAAAATCATTGAGGATGGAGGGAGACCAGGAAAAATGATGAAGAAGGCCCCGTTTTGCGCATACGCTATTTAAATGGGGCTCCTGGATCATACAGAAGTTGCACAGGCAGTCCAACTCCACCAGTGTAGTACATCAATGCATGCCATTGCTGTGCCAGAAGCACAGACCTGCACAGGATAAATGATGGCACCCAACTGCCATTAAGTATCAAGACGACATACTCAGACCCATTGTTAGTCTCTTCAGTGGAGCAGTGGGTTCTGGGTTCTCCCTGGTTTATGACGATGCCCGACCCTAATGTACCAGGAGTATGCAGGCAGTTTCTGAAGGACGGAAAAAAAAGATACCATTGACTGGCCTGCATGACCTAAAGCCAACAGAACATCTCTGAGGCGTCATGTTTAGGTCCGTCTGACGCAAAGCAGGTTGCACCTCAGACTGTATTGGAGCTCTCTGCGGGTGAATAATTTCCATTTTCATCATATGACGTGGCATCCTTTTGATCCTGACACATTGCCCGTCCCATATCAGCGTTGATCTCCAGCAGGATGTTTTCCTGCTGAGATCTGATGTGTTTTCAAAGTGTTCCTTTAATTGTTTGAGCGGTATATCATAGATGGGATGTCACATTTTTAACAGAGCCTGTTAAAAGATCAAACTCAACATAATACAGAGGGAAGGTTTAAACAAACTGTCCTTCCCGTACTGAATATGGGAAGGAGGAACGGGGTGAAGAACAACTCACAGTTCATATGATGATGTGGTGAACTAGGCAGAAAAAAAGTAGTCTTTTCTTGATTTTTTTTTTTTGTGTCCACAGAATATAGAGTAAATGTTTTCGTTGTTACCTGAGGGTGAGCACGGCTCCTACAACAAATACTGAGACTGAAGTTGAAATTACACGTAAAGTGAAAGAGTTTTCAAACCCAAATATAATCGCTATTGTTTCTGTAACTTTTAGCTGTAGAGCAGCTCAATATTGACAGAGAGAAGAGCCGCCCTCTGCTGAGATACACGGGATTGCTTTGCCACAATCATTTTGAGTGAGCCATAAACAGCAGCACAGCACAGACCCTCACAGCTCAGCAACTATGCACATTTTATTGTCCAGTGCAATAACGACTACCTCGCTTCCTGTAAAGGATTAGCAGTCTGGACTTAAATTTTTCTTACAATATTTTGCAGTATATTTTGCAATCATGATTAATGGGAAGAAAAGAAAAGTAACTACAGTGATTTTGTCTGTAAAACTATCACGGCACACAGTCAGAGCCTCAGAAAACACAAATGCTGCTTTAGATAAGCCGATCCATTATCAGGAAAAACACTTCACTGTTGCTGTTACATACAATATTGCCACTGTAATGCTAAATACCACAATATAATTGCATTTAATTACATTACGGAGCTCAAATGCAGCATTTACTGATTATCTTATGGAACCAATGGTGGAAAACAGTTCAAACTGTTTATATGATCATGCTGTCAGTTTGCAAACATCTTAAAGTTTATTATCACAGAATGACTCATTTTTATGACAATCCTTTTTCTTTCTGATAACGATAAACAACAAGACAATTGCTTGTCCGTACTTCCTATTTTGACGACTTGAAAGCTAGATGAATGGAAATTCATGCGGGGAGTTTGTCTTGGAAGACAGCCTCTTCAAAAGAGAAGCAGAGAAACCAAATGTGACAGCAGAAGGAAAAATCTTTTTTTGTAATTCACAGAGTGTTGTCAGATTAGACTATAAACTAAACAATTCCTACTGTCTGCAGTGTACTGTCTATGGCATTCAAATATTTAGTTGTCAGAAAGAAAAAACAGTGAGAGATTCTGTTTGAAAATTTGCTCTTTCAGAACAAGGTTTTTTAATTAAGGCACAATTAGTCTGGTGGTCTTATTTAATTATATTGTAACATAAATTAAAAATGGCAATTTCAGGCATACTTGAATGATGGTTAGAGACCAAGAAGGTAACAGAAATGATTAAATTGCAGCTTTGATACTCTGCTCCTCTCTGCTCATTACGTGCTGGAGCGCATCCTGCATCGCCGCCATATTGGATGGGTCCCTCCTGCTCTAACATAGCATAATGGTGCATTCGATCCAACCGCGGTGACCGCGGCATGAAAGGTGGATTTACATATTATCCCTATAGAAAATTGCGGTAAAACAGTCTACGGTCCGCCTGGTCAAATCGCATCATACCAACCAATCAGGGACTGGTTGTGGTTGTGACACACGGGGAAGAAGTGCAGCGGAGACAACGTTTTTTTCAATCAAAATAGTAAAATTATGAAGTAAGGAATGCTCTTTAGAGGTTTGTTTGTGGCTTTGAAAAAGCCCTTAAAAGACTGTTAAATCATTCATTATTCGTCCTCCTCTTCTGTCGGCGGGTCGGCTAATCTGTCTGTCGGCCTCTTGCTGTGGTCTCTCCACCGACACCGTTGTTCTGCTTTCCCCATTAAATGCAGCACCGTGACTCACTTGGTTAAATCCTAGTTCGCCATGTTGAGTTGAACAGACAAGCGGATTGAAGCTCCTCCTCTTTGATGACGTGGTGACTCGCGGTGAACAATGCGCAGTGAAGGCGGAAATTTTGTAGTCACAGCTGTCTGAATGCACCATAGGAACCTACGGGAGTTAACGCAGAGGGATCAACTATGCCCGTATTTTGTGCAACTTATGGTTGCAATAATTGGCACATTACTGAAAGTAGATCGGCATTTCGTTTGGGCAGAGATTGGTTTAGAAGATGTGGTTTTACCCGGTGAGAACATTGCAGAAACCCAATTTGGAGAAGACAGCCATCAATTCATGCTTATGTAAATGGTAAACAGCTTGTACTTGTTTAGCACTTTAACCAGTCAGACGACCCCAAAGCGCTTTACACTTTAATCAGTCATTCACACATTCACACCCTGATGGTGGTGAGCTATGTTAGTAGCCACAGCTGCCCTGGGGCAGACTGACTGACAGAAGCAAGGCTGCCCTACATTGAAGCCACCGGGCCCTTTGGCCACTGCTAGCAGGCGATTCGGGTGAACTGTCTTGCCCAAGGAAACAACGACTGAGACGTTCGGAGCGGAGTATCAAACCAGTATCCCCGTTCAAACCGGCAATCCTTCATTTGCAGGACGACATGACATGGGGCGCCACTGTTGCCCCATGTCATTTGTTGTCCCTGTGTGTCACAAACTAATGCTTTGTCAAACACAACAAATTTTTATAGATGATTAAGAAACAACGTGCATCCATACAAGAGGACGCAGTAGGTATGCTTGCCGAATGGTGGCACTGTGACATTGCCAAAGATACTTGAAAAAAAACAAACAAAAAAAACCAAAACGGGCATGTGCCCAGCAGACAACTCATGTGAAGTAAACACAGCAGCACTGTGGCAGGGATCAGAAACAGGGGCGGATGGCAGCTGTGCTGATTCAGCAGCTACAATAGGCATTGTCCTTGAGGTGTCTATAGCGGTATTTCCATTCAATTCTCAGGCGTATTTTGAGCAAACTTTTAAAATATTGCAAAAAAGAAAATGTGCATCAGACATGTTTGCATTTACTTGTCTGTAGGGAATTAACCAGGAGATGCACAGGGTAACGTCGTCATATGTTGAAGTGGCTGTAATAAACAGGAAGTAGATGTTGCTAACTAGCACGGATCACAGTAATGGAGCGAGGCTTTAATGAATGTGCCGAGTTCTTTTTTTTTTTTAACGGATAAGACTTAGAAAAGTTTGCGTCTCGTTGTCCGTCCACATGTACCTATTGTTGCTTCCAGAGCGTTTTCGAGTGTTATGGGAATATCCGAGAAGACGGCCGCTGCATAAACAGCAGATCCGTCATGTGAGCTAAACGTTCGCTAGCTAGCAGACACACCAAGATCTTGCTTTCAAGAAGAAACTTTGCTATATCTGTATGCATAAAGAAGTAAAGGTTTGCCCTTAACTCGAGCCATTTCAGGAGAAACCTGATTTTCTGTTCAGACTTTAACAGCCTAAATTACCTGCAGCTAATTGGTTCATTCTATTAAGTGACTGTAAAAAACAGAAAAAAAACAGCAAGATTTTACACCGTATGTCAGAATAGGTACAGGCCTAAACAAGATGCCAGCTCCAGGAAGTTACTTGTGTTGTGTTTATCAGAACAAAATTAGTCCTGTCCCAGACTTTTCTTACACTGCATTAGTAAGACTACAGGTCACAGTCAAAGAAGAGCTTTTGCAGATCAAAGAGGATCTCACTGTTGCAGAAATATTGGTTGGTGTCTGTTTACACACTGAGAAGTGCCCTGAGGCAGAAAACCAAGAAAAAGTTTGACCCATCAAAGCGATCATTGTTAGTGCACCTCCCGGCTTTACTTTTAACACCATATCTATAAATTTAATCTATTTTTTTTCCACTCCACGTCTCACCCCCTACAGTTCCTTTACTAATAACTTTGTTTTTCTTAAGACTAAATTACCACATCAAGCCCTGCAGTGTTCATCTTAGTTCTTAATACTCTCCAAAACTAGCAGAGGGAACACAAAACACTTGAATTAAGATTAAGATTAAGAGTTTTCATTTTCATTGCACAGTGTAAACAAGCACAGCAAAATTGGGGCACAGTTCTTCCCTCGGCGCAAACGTGTCGGATAAATAATAAATAAAAATAATTAAATCGTAAAAACACACAATATCCAAATTAAGGAACGACAAACAAGACCATAAACAGAGACATATGGCATCTTGTACATGTGAGCACATTTTGAAAAAGTATTGCACATACTTTTATTGCACCTTTTACGCGACTTAAATGACACATGCGAGTGTTAAATATTTGCATTTAACAAGGCTAAGGCCCTGTTAGGGAAAAAAAAACGGAATATTTAAGTGAGTACAATCCCTTAATCAATAGATATTCAAAGAACAGATCAAGCCCTAAACTGTGAGAATTGTTAATAATCAATAGTTTCCAAGTAAAATAACTAACTGCTTAACTAGTAATAGATATGGCAAAAAAAAAAAACATGCAAGCAGGCTGCAGCATGGGACCATAGGCAGTGAGATTCTAGGAAAGCTATGATCAGTTATTATTATTAAAACATAAGAGAACCTTGGTGCTTACAGCTTCTCAGAAAGGTCTGATGTTCCAATTAAGGAGAATAGACTAGAAGCTTGGGCTGTAGAATTCCCTATTCCTATAAATAAAGCCATACTAAGTCCAGTTGTTGGGAAAGCCTAATTATCTTAATAAAACAATGATTTTAGGCAAAATGTCAGATACATGATCTTTTATAGCAGGTTTAAAGTAAGCAGTATGAGAATACACATAAGCTGAGGGGAACTACAGACTTGAATGTTCGTCTATGTTATTCTGTGTACAATAATAAATCTAGTAAGGCACTGTCTTACAAAGTCTCTCTCTCTCTCTCTTTATTTATATATAAATATAGTCAGGCATCCTGCAAAGATCACAACAAGGGCACAGCAGGATTCTAGAAATTGGCAAACAGGCACCCAAAGGTGTAGCAGAAGACCACCCAGAGGACAGCCTGCAACTTGTCAAAGGATTACCTCATGTCAGCGGCCCACGGAGCAGTTCCCGAGACAAAGACATAGCCTGAGTACTGTCTCCTGCGGTGATCCTGTGCTGCTGTCCACCCACTCAGCTACACGGCTCTTCAGTCAGCTGACTGATGTCTGTGGTCTGTTTGTAAAGTAGTCAGGGATGCTGGAGGTTGGGGAGACTTTCACACGACTTTTATGGAGCTGCTCACTGACAGCATAACATGTTAAGGCTAAAGTAAGAAATGCTGTAGAAATCGAGTATCCTGCCTCCCCCCAGAATTCTGTTTTTGTCCGCATGAGATTGGATCATGTTTGCATCACTATATGTTTTTGGGGGAATTCCTATCCATTCCACAACACAACACACCTTTGACAATGAGCGAGTTGCAGACAGTTGCGCGGTGCATTATGGGTAAGTTATTTTATATATATTTTTTTGGCTAGCAACATTCAAAGATCAAGTAAAGCAACAGCGAGAACTATGATTGTCTTTGAGACAATCAATCAATCAATCAATCAATCAATCAATCAATCAATCAATCAATCAATCAATCAATCAATCAATCAATCAATCAATCAATCAAGGATAGTCATGGGAGAACTCAACTACACCCAGAGAACAAGAGACTGGTAAAAACTCTGAATCCCAGAATGCACAGTGTTAAACCATTCACACAAAACAAAAGGCGGAGCAGTTCTCTTTTTCTTTGGTCGCAGATCTCCACAGGCTGCAGTGGGGAAAAAACGCAAGTCTGGCCTGGCCTGTCTGAGTTCTTGCTTAAGGAATCTGAGAATAGATCTCCCGACAAGAGGCGAGGTCTCTGATTACGTGCACAAAGCATTTTTTTCTCCCAACTACCTGAGGAAGACGGCATTGAAAGCCCAGCTTCTTTGGGCTGAAAGAGCATACCAGTACTGAGAAGTCGGAACGCAACTCAATGGCCCATCGGACGTGCTGAACCTTTGACTGTTCATCATAATGGGTCACAGTAAGAGGTTGTGGCTGGGTAGAAAAAATATTTCTGGATAAAAAAATATATATTTTTTGTGGTTCTTAACAGCTTGGTTGCAAACAGGCCACTAAACCTAATGTTACAAATTGGGTTTGTAAAGTTGATGACTGATAAAGAGTCACTTTACTCCTGCAGTGTGAGCTCATTTTGTTTCTTCAGTGTTTTCCCTTCGTCCTCTCTGGCTAAACTGCATATGTCCACACAGTCCTTATAAAAGTGCTAGATTATGTCTCTGTCATCTCGGCTGGTTAAGGCAAGGCAAGGCAATGCAACGTGCTTTACATGATTAAAATATAGCAAATTAAAACAGAATAAAAGCAAGTAGGAATAAAATGTAGATAGAAATTAGAACAAAGAAGTGGTGATGCAGTTAACTAGAACAGTTGAAGGCAATCCTAAACAAATGTGTTTTTAATCTTGGTTAAGATAAAGCTCTGCTAATGCTAAGACGGTAGCAATCGTTAATTCTGCTGTTTCCCACACAGCTCACTCTACTCACTCTTGTGATTGGCCCTAGCAAGCTGCCAGAACTCATTCACACTTTAATATTGGTATTAGTTGGACTTAAAGATCCATATGGGATTTTGACGGGTTGCTAAATAACAGCCGTAGTCCGTAGTGGTGCCATACCCTTTTTATTTTCATATTATCCCATGCAACCCTCTTCTGTTTTGTTATTTTTGGGACTGGGTGGCTGTTTCTTCCTGCCTCCCACAGCCAGCCACCGCCAGACCGATTCCCTGCCTAGTGCTAGTTATCTCCAGCGCTTGTGTGCACCGTCTGCCTGTCCCGTGTATCAGTCCGGATCTTGTCTCCGCCCTGCACTGACTAGATTCTCATCGACTTCTGATTTCTGGTCAGGACCTGGACTCCCTCTGGTTTGCTGTTTTCTGCCTAAACCTTTTGGAGTGTTCTGCTCTATCTGTTCAGCCATCATCAGCCTGTTCTACCTGCCACCAGCTGGATCTGTCAATATCTGCCAATTTTGCACGTCACCATCTCATCATTTGCAAAACGTTTATCCACAACACCTGTGGTCCGGCTGAATTATCGGATTTTCTAGTTGGTTCAGCACTACATATGATGTATTGGGCAGTGTTCAGAGAGATGTTTGTTATTAAGTTTATTACTTTAGAACCTAATTATGCTTTAGTCTTCTCCATAACTCTCATCTCTGACCTTTTTGTTGTGTTCCTTGGTCTTCATGGTGCTTTTGTTCACAAATTTTCTCTAAAAAACCTTTGAGGCCTTCACAGAACAGCTGGATTTATACTAAAACTGTTGCATGCAGATGGACCATTTACTAAGCGGGTAACCCCTGAAGCTATTTGGTTGCACTGGATTCTATTTAGAGGTATCAGGGTGAAGAGAGCTACGCAGAAATGGAATAAACAGCTTTATTAATTCTAACACATGAACGCCATGAAACACATTCCATCATCACAATAATGTTTTAATCTATCACCCAAAATCCCAATAGAAAGGGATTGAAGTTAGCGCTTACAATGTGACAAAACGTGGAAAAGTTAAAGAAGTATAAATACTTTTGTAAATGCAAGCAATAATGGCTACAGTTCAACCCGAACACAAAATGATCTCATGTGAACACACCCAGATCGATAGCATCTCTGTCACATTACTCAGGTTGCTTCTGGAAATAGATTAAAAGTGGAAACAGACAAGCTGGGAGAGAAGAGGACACTTTGGAGCAATGCAAACAACGCATTTACTTCTTGCTGGGCTAGAAGAGATTGCACTGACAGATTTTGCATGTATGCGCAGCGGCCGAATGGCAATTTGTGCGCTACTCGATTGCATGGATTTCCAATTAAAGCTTCCTCCTTGCTCTCATTATGCATTAAAAGCTGCAAATGCAGGATGGCGCTCACGTGCACGTGCGCGTTGGGGCCGTACCTGAATGGAGATGCTCCTGTTGTGGCGGGACATGTTCATGCTGTGCGGCTGTCCATTGGCCAGGTTACGCTGGTCCACATCTATTGCAAACGGCTCCCTCAGACCGCCGAGGTTATAGCGAACCTGCAGTGAGCCTGAAGGGACACGGGGGGCCACAGGTGAAGTTTTGCCGTTTCCAGTAAGAACCTCCGAACTGCTCGCGTATCTCGTTCGTACCGTTGCTTCTCAACACCACCGCCAGGTAGTCCTGCGTCTTGGAGCTGACGTACATGAGAATGGCTGGAGCACTGGACGTGCTGAAACTGAAGGTCACCTCTTCCTTTGTTAAATTCACGTCATTGGGCATCAGCTGCTGCGTCAGGGCTTTCGTGTCTTTACTGGCCCCATGAACTGCTTCGGGCATGAAGTTGTATTTGACCAGCGTTCCTGCTTCAAAGTAACCGCCGACATCTGAGTGAGAGAAAAAAAAAAACAATCAAACTATTAACCCAACCGGCATAGGCACACAGAGGAAATACACACTGGCACATCTGCATGTGTGGCGGGAGAGCCAGCGAGGGAAAAGAGAGAAAGAGAGAGAGAGAGAAAAAAAAAATACAAGAAAGTAAGAAAAGCACCCAGCATCATAACCGAACCACAGGGAGCCACTCACAGACTCATACATGCAAAGACACAAGCGGGTAAACATAATATTTAGCCAGAGGGGAATAAACACACACATGAATTTGGTTGTGTTCAGCAGGTGTAGTAAAGTGGGTGTTAAATTGCTACTCTCCAGCACCTGAAACCAAACAATACACCATTTACCAGTACATTAACAAACCTAATGGCATACTTTAACCATTCCGGGGGGCTTATTGATTCTCATAATCAAATGTTAAAAAGAAGCAACCTTTCTGTAACCTACATCAGTTATGCTCTTTGTCTGGTGCGTGTGCGAACACGTTCACTTTGTGTAAAGAAATAGCGCCTTTTATGAGGACGCTTACAAGAACTGTAGATAGAGAAGTGGTTTAATTTCTCTTTATTTTCTGTGTAGAATATACCATGACATGTTTGCCTTATCCCGCCTGAACACAAACTTTATAACTTTTATAAGCGTCACTGCACGCCTGACTCCCACCAGACTCAGCCTGAGAAATTCTCCATTCTATATTTACTTAAATTTAAAACAGGGCTTCATTATTAGAGAATGGGAAAGGTCTCTGGTGGGTACGTATATTCCTAGAGGGAGAAAAACATTTCAAAGTTGAGAGAGACCCTTTTAACAAACTGCTTTGTGTTTACGAGGAACATCCCCTTCAGGTACTCTTGCTTCACTTTCTATGGCGACCTTGCAGAAAGTTTACTAACGCTGCTCCAAAAGATATCTTTACAATTCACACAATGTACAGCACAGTGCAAAATATTTTATAAATGTTTTCACATTGTATCGTCCCATACAACCCCAATCTTCAATGTATTTTGTTGGAATTTTGTGTGACAGACCAAAACACAGCAATTTATATATATATATATATATATATATATATATATATATATATATATATGACTCATGACTTAATAACTGAGGATTCACCTTCAACAACCCAAAACCTACAACCACTAAAATGGTTTAATTGCCGTCCAGTTGCTGTTCCTAGGCTCTCAATATAACAGCGCTTCAGCCACTATGCAAAGAAGAATAGGCAAACATTTTTGTCTATATTAGTGAGAAGCTGGTAGAGACACACCCAGAAAGATCTGCAGCTTTAACGGCAGGGAAATGTGCTTCTACTGAGTAGTCATTCAGGTGAGCTAAATATAAATGCCATAATTTACAAATTGATCTATGTTAAAAGTTCTTTTTTTAAACAATGCACCACTGCAATTGTGCACTACTACTAAATTTCTATCAAACACATTCAACATTTGGGTAGAACATGACAAAAAAAAAAAAAAAAAAAAAAAAAAAAGCAGTTCAAGTTTACGGATACGCTTTCAAGCCACTGTATACTTTCTGCTAACTTCAGTTCCAAAGCTGGGCTTTCTAACTTTTTGGCATCGCCTAGGTCAGAAATTTGACCAAATCTGTAGGCATCCACCATCCATCTCAGCCTAGCTGGGAGAAAAATGTGACAAACTCAAAGTCCAAAGCTTCAGAGGCAACGTCTCGGGTAAAATGAAGGAGGAAAAACAAGCCACTGTAGAGCCACGGGATGTTCTGCGTGATTGCATCCTGCACAGGTACCACAGATGTGTGATGCTTGCGCCTGGTTATTCATTCGTGTATGCACCTTTGCACGCTGACACCAAGCGACCCTCAAGGGCAGAAAGGCAAAAAGAATCGGAGTGTATAATAATAACACCAGAGGGTCCCTTAAGCACTGTGTAAATATGGATACAATGGAAATCCGCTGTGCAATTATGGCTGACTTCATGCATTTTCCCCTCTCTGGGAGGACGGGGAGGGTAGGAGGGGCACATTAAGGAGGGAAAGATGGAGAAAATTTAAACAGAGCGGTGAGCAAATTAGAGAGGTGCACAAAAAAAACAAGATGTAAAAATGAATGGGAGAGACACAAAAAAAAAGGAGGAAGATTGAAACAATTTGGAAATATGCATAAAATGGGAGACATCTAAAGAATCAAATTAGGGTACAGATGATCATGAAATGAAATTGTTGTGCAAAAAACAGACACAAGGGTGTGCTCTCTCCCTTTTGTCGGCTTCTCTGATGTGCACGCTGGCCTCCCCCCCCCCCACCCCGCCTCCCTCCACAGTGTACACAGAGTCCCACACACTCATACGCATCCACACAAAGCCCTCGCTCTTATACAGACAGTAGGTTAATCTTTATTCTTTAAATCTGGAAATACTTCATTGCTTATGACAGAATCCAAAGGAGGCCTTTTCATGTCTTGTGCTGGCAATATCACGGCACACTGTCATCCTCTTCCATGGCACACTAGGACACACTATCGTGCGCATACGCAAGCACAACCGCCCGCGAAAAAAAAAGATGCACACTGCTTTTCTGTCATCTTGTCACCCCCCTGCCAAGAGCACGGGGGAAAAACACCATTCAACTTTAGGAAACAAATTAATTCACGTGTCGGAGATCAACCCTCTGACTGGGAGCCAGCGCTACGCCTCTGACAACAGTGCTGCTCTTCTCCCCGGAGTACTTTACGGAAACTTGTTCTGGGAAGCACAACTTTAATAGACTATCTAATGAATCCCTATGAAACAAACATGATGTTTTAGCAATAGGTGCAACAGAGCAGAGGGAGAGCTGGAGTGTGACATTTTCCTTCTGTGATCTTCCAAAACCTAAAACACACCCACGTTGTGCACAAGTTGTTTTTTTTTTTTTTCTTGATTTGAGTTTTATTCATTTCCTTAGTTTGCGCTCTCAGCCCTGCCTTTTCCTTCTCTCGGTATTCAGCAAGCACACTCTGAACCCGGGGAGAATTGGTAGGTAAGCACAATATCACTGCCAATCGATAGCTTTTATCATAAGCCCAAACACTTTCAACACAGACGGCTGCAAACCGAATAGGAAGTGAGGACAATCAACAAAGCGCAGCAAAAATCACAGTGGGGTATCCGCCAATAAAGCTCAATAAAACAGGAGTACTATAGCAGTAATTTTGCTGCTATTTGACTCTGGCTTTGTGGACTAAGGAGGGACAGACAGCGAATGATAACATTCTTTTACAAATGGGTTTGTAGAAATGCGTAATCTAAAGGGTTTAGGACTTCGCTTTTTATTTAGAAATAAGCAAAGAGAAATTCCTCAAAGGAGAAACCAATAAAATCTTTAAATGTATTTATGGTCTACTTCGAGGATGTACAGGACCTTGCCATAATTGTCTTAGCCCGTTCTACTACATTACAACTATAAACGTCAATATATTTCATTGAGATTTTTCACACACAAAGTAGCTCATAACGATAAATACAAATAAATAACTAAAAACATGTGCATTGCATTCATTTTCATTCCCTCTTTATGTTTGTAAGAAAAAAATCATGTGCTATAAACCACCTTCGATAATATAAACAAATATTTGTGGGTTATGGAAAACTAAGACTGCAGATCTGAACATAAAATCATGACCATGGAACATGGTGATGGCAGCATCACAGGCGGGGATGGCTTTCCTCAGTAAGGATGGAGTTTGAGATTGATGGACGGAACATGTACGTTATGGTCTGGTCTAAATTTTAGAGGTGACACACTTAGGATTTTTTCTCTAAACCAGTCACGTCAAATGCTGCAACATCCATTTTATTGGAGATTTTTGCAAAACTCCTAGCTGCATTCAAATGACCAATAAAGGTTTTTTTTACTTAGACATTTTTAGTGCAGCAACCTGTGCCCTTTGGTGTTGAGAATTAGAATAATAATCATCATCTTTATTGTCATTGCAACATACATGCCAGTGAAATGTGTCGTCTGCATTTGGCCCATCCCTCAGGAAGCAGTGGGCTGCCCAGGGAGTATTCAGCGTCTTGCTCAGGGATCCACACTGCAAAAACGGATCTAAAAATAAGTCAAATGTTCTTAAAATTAGTGTTTTTGTCATAAATTTGAGCAGGTAATTAAGATTATCTGCCAATGGAATGAGTATTTGGATCCCTAAAATAAGATAATTAGATATACTGCACTTGAAATAAGATGATGGAGATGAATTGTTCCTATTTTAAGTGCAAGAATCTTATTCTATTGGCAGATCATCTTGTTTACCTGCTCAAATCAAGGAAAAATACACAAATTGTAAGAACATTTTACTTATTTTTAGCTCCGTTTTTGCAGTGCAGGGTGGCAGTCTGGGGGAGTGGAACCAGGAACCTTAAAGCATCTCCAGGACACAAGCGCCTTGCTCACTAACCATTACTCGACCACTCTTCAATGAAGATGAAAGAGGTAGTAAAACAAGTGGGTGAAACATTTCCCAGTGCAAAGATGTTTTTTTCTGACTGGACCACAAAGAAAGAAATCTAATAGAGTTAAGTCCCCGCCTGTAGCTAATGCTGCGTTGGCTAATGTTTAGCTGGATGTATGCACTCTTTGGAGTTCTCTGGCTTGTCTGTGTAGCTTGTTTCCAGCTAATCAGATTTATTGGAATATAGATGAAGGTCTGCTTTTATACAAGGTTGAGGTAACCTAAATGTTGTATTAATGCACTTAGCTGAAAACGTTAGGTCCAGCCAAGCTCGTCCTAAACGTTTGCAGCAATAACGGCATTATAATAAATACAGCAACCAGCTTGAATATTGTCTTGCATTGGTTTGAGGTTGGTCTTAGTCTCACCTCCTTCAAGCTCTTTATCTTAACTTGGCTTTGGGCTAGTTGGGTTTGACTACAACACAAATAAAGAGACTGCCTGAGCTACAACGAAAGGGTTTGAATCAAAGCATATTCATCTGTCATAACGGCCCAGTCCAAATCCACACTTTAAACCACTGAGTCTATCACATAAAATTCCAATACATACATCAAAGTTTATAGTTGTAATGTGAAACGTACGTGAAAAGGTTCAAGCAGTGTGAGTACATTTTCAAAGCACTTTTGAGCACCATGATGCAATTTGGGAATGGATTAACAAGTCCACAACTTTCATCTCTGGTCATCCTTTCTGAAACTGGCACACGTAAGAACCTTCTTACCTTTGGTGCAGAACGGGCCGTTGAAGGCGGTGGTGGTGCAGTCGCACAAATAGCCATTATACCTCTCCACGCACTTCCCTCCGTTCCTGCAGTACACCCCGAAGCTCGTACAGTGGCCCTGGCAGCCAGACATGACCCCGGGCGTGACTTTGGCCCTCTCCTCCAGGTTGAGGGTGACGCCGTTCATCCGTAAGGCTCGGATGCAGCCCAGAAACCCCCTCTGGCCCCCCGCGGCACCTGGGAAGCAACAGCGAGAGGGATGAGGGGAAAGAAATAAAGAGCAGGAATAGTTGGCAAATGGGACTCAGGGTTACAGGAGTCATTCTGAATGCAAGAGGCTCCGTTTTTAATCAGTTTTAAAAAAACGTTAATATGCCAGAGCCTGGAGGAAGCCACTGATGTTATGCTAATCTCTCAAACTGCGACATTGTACTTGAAACGACCTTCAACTCTTTTGATTTCTTCACTAATTAGAAAAGCCTAATGAACAAGGTTTCTTAATGAACATCTCGCAAGCATGCGCATGCTAATGGTTGAATAGAATGTATGCAAAACTCCATACTTCAGACAAACGCATTAGGAGCGCGGCACACACGGCGCACCTGATTTCACTGAGTCAATACAAACATAATGGGTTGCCTTGGGGTGTCAATAGCCATTTTTCTAAAATGCTTCCATTGTCATTCTGCCCTAGCGCCATCCGCAGTCTAACTACCCATTAACATAGACAAGGTAAAGGCGTTAAATAGAGGAATTTGGACCTGAATGACTAAAGCACTAAACACACTCATAAACACACACCCACAGGTATTGATTCAAACAAGCACACCGACGAAGGAGGGACATGCGTACACATACATGAACACTATCATTAACAGAGGAGCCATGGGACGTTTTAGTTATTCAAATCCCCAAATTGGACCCTCTCGCTTAGGGAAAAAAAGAGCTTTGTAAAAGAACATGTAAGGAAATTTGAACGTGCGAATTGTTTCCTTATCAGCATTTTTTTTTACATAACAGGGAGACGAGAAACTTAACAGATGGAATATAGAAATAAGGATTATTAAAACATGGCGCCGGTTCCCTCCAGCCAAGGCACCGTTCACAAATCGGGATCCGAGTGGGTTTTCACCTGCTTTTCTCTACTTCCAGTCTCATAAAGAATTACACCCTTAGTAGACCTCTTAATTAATCTATTTTGTAGCACTGATTGGCTGGAGGTTTCTGCCACCTGTTTACCCAGGGCTAAATCAGTCTCTGATTAAACGGACAGCAGGCTCTGAAGCCCGCAGAGACTGACGCAGGCGCGTACACACACTAACCAATACCGAAGCACAGGTGCGTCCTGCTTCTGTATGGCTCCTAAATACTATCTAATGGAGCTTGATGGAGTCTGACTGCAGTCTGTAACTGAAAAGTGTGCAAGTGATGTATCGGCTACAAGGTATTTTGGTATAAAATATGTGGTCCATCCTCCAAAAAGTGCTTATAAATAGAGATATACTCAAGAAGAGATATCTATCTATATATTTTCTCTACCAGAAAACCTTGAAGGAAAATGTCCAACCAACAGTTCATGAAATTAAGCTTAAGTACATTGGGTTATGTCCCAGGACAATAATCCAAGCCCGCCAGGGAGTCCACCTCTTAAAGGCTCAATAAAAAAAGAAAGGTTTTTGAGTGGTCTAGTCAAAGTCTGGATTCAAATTGGCCTGAGATGCTGTGACAAACCTGAAACGAGGCACTGGAGGTTGAAAATCTTTCAATGGTGGCTGAGAGGAGTGGCTAAGTTCTCCACAGGCATGTAAAAGACTTACTTCCAGATATGGTATAAGGGCAAATGTAGTTGTTTAGGGTGGCACAAGCAGCTATCAGGTTTTGGGGGTGATATATTTTACATATAGAGCCAGTTTGGTTTGGATACCAGTTTTTCCCTAAACAAAGTCATCATTTGAAAACTGCTTTCTGTATTTACTCTGGTTATCTTTGTCTGATATAAAAACTGATTTGATGATGTGAAACATTTACGTGTAACAAATAATTAGGTCGAGGAAAGGTTGCAAATAGTTTTTCTAAGGCACCATACAGGCAGATTTGTAACACATACGTATCCCAAATACATGCCGTCTTAGGTTGATCAAACTATAACGATCGTTTCCAATGATAAAGTCATTGTATCTTTTTCACGACCAGTTTTGAACACTTATCTGTGTTATGCTTCTCATTCAGCGCCGTACATTCAAACCTCTGTGGGACTGTCTTTTGTTTTACTGATAAAATGTTACCTACTGTCTTGACAGGTGAGTACAGCTGGTTTCCCTGTGATGTGTGTCACCCGCATGCGGTGAGCAGTAACAAGCAAGAATCCCATCCATGCAGAAAGAAGCAGAAAAAAAAAGCAACAACAAAAGAAAGACAGCACAATCCAAGCATGAGAGAACTTGAGAAACAACAACAAGAAAAAAAAACAAAAACAAAGATGTAAGAGTGAGAATTAATCAAAAAGGAAATCAAAACACAGATGGAGGCATAAAACTAATAAAACATGGGAAGACTTTCAGTTATGTTCATGTATGAAGTGAAACGGGAAACTAAAAGTTAACCGTGTGAAGTAAATGGCGGCAAGCTGATGGTGTAACATTTACTTCCAAGGCCATTACGGCAAATGAGCCACTGTGCAGTAAACACTAAAGCAATCAAACGCTTCACAATGAGCGTATTGATTAAGGGGGAGTGGAAGAGGTGATACACAGACAAACATGAGACCAAGGTAGGCAGAATTAAGCCGCATTTTATCTGGGATGCGTGTATGAGAGAAGCACAAAGATCAAATCAGACTCAAATGTATTTCCAATCCGAGATCAGAGTTGTATTTTCTCCTTCTGGCTTACCACCTTTTAACATTCACATCAATAAAAAGCAGAGACTAAACTAAAAAGAAGCACAAAGTGTTCCATAACAAGGCACAATCAAGTGAGTCAGGACAAAAAAAAAAAAAAATCTTGTTGCCTGCAGGGCTGTTTCTGCTCCTTCAAAAATCTCTTCATCAAACATAAAAAGATCTCTATCCGGGGGCCAAAGCCGGGCCCCTTCCTGTGACTGGTGGGGTCACTTCCCGAGACTTCTCAAGGCGAGGCTCTATTTAGGATTAAGCAGAGATTAGAGACTTGATATGAGACAAACCTGTCACCTTTGTGGATGTGGTTGTTCTCAGACCCTTTTTTTTGCTGGTTTTAGAGGAACATATATCTATTGAACGGAGCAAGGTGAGGACTGATCTCTTAGGAAGGACTTCCAGAAAGTAGAGGAGAAGAAAAGTTACCTCACATTCCCCAGCGTCATTGAATTTTAGGAGGAATTTATGTGACACACCGACACAAAGCAGCCCCTATCTGTTAAGCGGGAACTAAACGATTTACCTGACTCCGCCAGATAGATTTGCTCCGCATATCCATCTGGAAACCTTCCGTTGAAGTAATTTTGGGAAGGGGCGAAAATACTGGTTAGCTGATTGGCCTATGTTGGTGATAGACGGGCCAAATAAACCAATCAGATTCGTCGTCGCTCTGTTACGAGCGACGACGAAAACACAACCACAAGCCAAGCTGCTCTTGCTGCTGCAGGTAAAGGCTCGTTAGCTCAGCAAAGAAATACTCTGTAATTCCGATAAAACTTGCTCGATAGCCCTGCTAACGCTAGTTTCATCGGCTGAAGCCGCCATGTTCTTTAGACTGAACTGACGCGCTTCCCGTTGCGTCACACCTCAACCCACCTCAAAGCCAACGCTGATTGGACGTTCGTTTGGTGAACGGCTCCAAATTTTCTTTAACGGAGGGTAGCCAGACTGATCTGCGAGTGAAACCTTGAAAGCTCGCGAGATCAGGATGGTCTCACGAGGCTACTAAACGATACCTTCCCAGATACAATTCTGAGAAGTGTGGCGCACTTTTGGGTGCAACCTCTTTTCCTCTCGTATGTCTAAATAAAATACAGCCAGTTCCCTTTAGAAGTCACCTCATTAATAAAGAGTTCACCTCTGTGTTAATTTAATCTCAGTAGAAATAAAACTTTTCTACGAAGGCCTCAAAGGTTTTTTAGACAGCATTGGCTAACAAAGGGCTTCATAAAGACCAAGGAACACAGCAGGGACAACACATCACCGAGCACCGCTCAGTCCGTCGTCCTACAATAAGTAGAGCACGGCGAACGCACCAAGACACGGCCGACCACAAGACCATCTGGTCGCCCCAGAGGAGCATCAATCCAAGGAGCTACAGAGCTTCACAGCTCAGGTGGGAAGATGTGCTAGGGGGCAGCTATTATTGGTGCGCTTCATAAATATAACCTGTATGAAAGCATGGTAAGAAGAAAGCCTATTTTTAATTTTTTTTTTTTAAATATAATAATTAAAGAAGAGCGGTTGGCAGTTTAAAGGCATGGAGTGGATGCAGCTGACATGTCTTCATCTTCTTAAAATAATGGTAAAAAAAAAAGTCATTTTTGTTTTGCAGAAAACACAGAATATTACGGCAAAAGGTTATTAAGTTGATTTGGGCAAAAGTAACATTTCTGGCCAAAAAATGACTTAGGCCATTATTTTAGGAAGGTGACGCTGTCAGGGTAAGATATTACGACAATATTACGCACAGCAGAAAACTAACACCGCACTTTGACCTGAACACACCACCCCCACTGCGACACCTGCCGTTTACAGCATCGTGCTATCTGGATGCTTTTCTTCAGCACGGTCAGGGAAGCTTGTCATAGTCTGAGCTTGATGAAGCTAAATCCAGAGCAACTCCTGGAAGTCTAGTTGTCTGAAGCTGCAAAAGACAACTGAGGCAGAGGTTCATCTTCCAGCCGGGCAACGACCCTAAACGTCCCAATAAATGGAACGGTTTGCATCCAAGCGCATTCATGTGCTGAAAAACAAAGAAAATGTAACAATCAAGAAGCCTTTTCCTTCCTTTTAAAGTTTCTACATTGTGTTGGTTTATCACATAAAAAAAGCTATCTATAATAGATTGAATTTTATGGTTGTAGCACAGAATGTGAACATTTCCACGGGTATGAATACTTTTACAAGCCAGCTCGTCTGCGCCTCGCACAAAGACAAAGCCTTTCCACCTCTTTCCATTTCAGCAAATGGCACCGTGAGCAGAATGGGTTCCTGATAAGAAGATGATGTTCCAATCAGAGTAAAAAATGATGAGAGGATGGAATTATATTACAAACGGGGATCGGGATTGTTAAGGCTATCACATCGGGATGCCTGATTGGAAATTTCAACAATCTCTGTTGGGCAGAACTTTTTTTCCACGAGATAGTAGGCCGTCTCAGACTCGCCTCAGCACTTTTTCTTCTATCCACAAATCCCTAAAACTCTCTCAGCCCTGAAGTTTGCTGTGTAGAGCACTGAAAGCTCAGCACAAAAGAGAAACTGAAGCCGAAGTAAAATCATAAGGCAAAAATAGGACAGATATACTATTTTTTTTTTTTACTTTAGCACAGAGAACCACGAGCAGGAACCTAACTTCGCCACCATCAAGGAATAAGTTGCTCCGTCCAATAATCAAATAGTACAGATATTCTCTCTTTGCAATGTTAATCCACAGTGATATAAATGTGTATTCAAGGTATTAAAGTATTAATGAAATGACCTTTCTAACAAAGTCAGTTTTGCATTTATTAAAGCTGGGATCACCGAAATGAACGACTTCCAAGGATGAGTGTGTGTCCACATATGTGCCAATAATTAAGTAAAACGCCTTGTTGTGTTTTCACAAGTCTGTCCTGGAGACGTTTAATTAGTGGTGGCTGCGGCTAAGCTGAAGGGAAGCCTCTTAAAGGGCACTAAAGCTGGCACATCTTTAATTTATGAATCATTCAGACGTTCCAGCGGTGGTCTCTATTGGAGGGCAGCGTGAGGGAAAATCAAGTCCACATATAAACCTTTTTCAATATAAATGGAAGACATAAAAGTTTTAGAGTTTATGTCCTTTACAAAGGCGACACTAAGTGTTCAGACAGCAATGAAACAAGGCTGCTCTCCGCATGGCTGGGTTTTTAATTGTGTGTGTGTGTGTGTGTGTGTGTGTGTGTGTGTGTGTGTGTGTGTGTGTGTGTGTCGTACCGACGTAGAGCTGACTGAACAGCTCTAGCCGCGTGTGTCCCTGTGCGGGCGCTAGCCGGGACGTCCGGTACGCCTGGTCCACCCGGAGGACCGCCTCTTTGATGTTACGCTCGGCCATCACGCGATGCCACTGGTCGTCGTTGAGGGGAGCAGCTGCGTGCACGGTCAGCTCCACGGGTCCGTTTCCGACATCGAAAGAAAAGGAGACCACCGTAGGAGCTGAAGGGGAACAAAAAAGAGAGGTCTTAGTTACACGAGTCGGGTGTAACCCACAGTAGCTGTTCAGACACGGTCCAGTCTCCAGGGGTCGCAGACGTCCGGCCGGTAATCTAAAGTCTCATTTGGTTCAGGTCCATTTATTTGGCAGATATAGATTTCAGGTTTGCCCAACATGGCTGCTCACCGCTCCGGACAGGGCTAATCCCGCTGGACGTCGATCGCTGTCAGGACCTGTTGGGTTTGCATATTAAGATGTTTGTGCTGCAGCATTCGCTAGTCCTGCTAGGGATGGAAAAGCCAGAGGCTGACGAGAGGAACAGAAAATGATAAAAAAAACTGCTGAAACAAAAAGGAAAAAAAGATGGCCTTTTCAGATGCTTATGTTACACTGCAATGTTGTTACGTTAGTAAGACCGGACTTGAGAGCGGTATTGTGTAAAGTCAAGCTACGTCAAAGAAGATTATAGCTGTGTGGCTGTAACTAACTGAATGACAGTTTAATTGTTAATTGCTTGAAGAAGACCAAAGGGAGGCGGTGTTTGTCCTCGGTGGGACCTGAATCCATCATTGATATTTCTGATTCTCTGGGTTTGACTGACTGACCTTTCAACCTGCCCCCTCCAGATGTTGCCAATCCATCTATGAAAAGGTTACCGTAGCAGGACTTTTCACTTTATTTCCATCCACACGTCGTTTTTGTGTAACAGCAAACAAAAGAACATCTCCTTATATGTTTCCATCTGTATCGGAACCAGGTGAAATTTTAGATAATTTATTTATTTTTTAAGTTGCTTGCAAAAGTATTCGTATTTGTCAAACTTTTCCATATTTAGTCATATTACAACAAGAGATGCACCGACAGCACATTGGGAAACCAAATACCAATATTCTTCTCCAGGAGTGAATGCTGCTTGTCGGGACTTTGATGCAATCAACTGGTTCCATTATATAGGAAATTTTTTGACCAATCTGTATAATATGATTGAATTTGACTTTGTAAAGTGCCACATGAGATGACCTGTTTCATGAATTGGCGCTATATAAATAACATTGAATTGAATCGAATATGGGTACAAATTAATGCCATTACACTTCTTGCAATTTATTTGTTCATTTTCAGTCACATTTCACACTGACTACACTTTTAGTGCATTTCCCATACAAGGAATTCCACTTTTGCAGATGTTGCAGATTCCTGCTGCTGCAACCAAGCTCTTGGTACTCAGCGTTGTATTGAGTTTTTTGTTTCAGATGTTTTGTAAAATGTTAAGGACATTAAAGTGCCCACTCTTAAAGTGTTAAGAGTGCTGGACTTTGAGTCTTCTGTGGTAAAGTTTGATAAACCTAATTGCTAGTCTATTTTTCACTTGTAAATACCTCCGCATGGCTGACGTTGTTCCTTCTCCACCATTCCACTCTTAAGTTAGGGAAGAATATTACGCTGCATTTTCAGAGGCATCGATTGCTTTTCTTCTTGCCTCAATTTTTTACGAAATGTTCCTGCTGCTTACTGGGCTTTAGTATGCGCGTGTGGATTCATACCCTCTATTGAAAGGGTAAATATAGCTCCTGTCACCCAGGTATCGGATCCTGCAGTATCGGAGCACTTTTGTGAACGCTAATGAGTAAAAGTATGAATAGATACCCAGTGCTGATACTGGTCTCAGTGCATCCCCAGTTTCGAGCACAACATTTCTATTTCATTGGGACTTCATGTGATGGAGCTACACATTCAAATACATTAAAACGCGTTGATATGAACCACTCTATTGCGGCTCTGGCTGTGATGTAGGGCCATTGTCTTGCTGGTATAAGGCCTTCACAGAAAGATTAGATTGCGCACAACGGGTCTCAACTACTAATTAGGTGAATTCGAAAGGAAATGGGTCGCACTGGATTTTATTTTGAAAGAGCAAGGTTAAAAAGGTCTGAATAGAGAGAATATACAACTACCCCCCTTGACACAAAAGAGAAAACCAGATATCAAGTTCTTTCAACTTCACAATGATGCGTAACTTGAATTGCCAAAAAAAACCCAACACAAAACAAGAAATCAACAATAACTAAAACATGCTCTATAGTTGGTGGTTGTAATGTGACAGAATTTTGAGGAATTACGGATAACTCTGCAGGGCATTTTCAGATGCATGCCATAACGTACCAGATAAAACACTGTTTTGCATGAAGGCTTATTACATCTTTACGCTGTTTTGACTCAAATACGTTGGGACTTCTCTAAATCCTTGCAAACAGTCAAACTCTTTTGTTGATCATTTGAATCAACAATAAAAAAGTAAACACAGTTTTGTGGCTCCAAATCCCCTTTTCCTCCCAAGAATGAAAATCAACTTGACTTCTTTCCAAGTTTTGGGAATGCCGTGAGACTTGCATTCTGGGTGCCATATTGTCGCTTCTGGCACCGGTGGGCTGCAGCCATATTGATGATTAATTGCTCTGTGTTGTACTGGCTCATTTTTGCTCTGTTTGCCTCTGTATTTCAGAGCATAATTTTGTGTATTAATCAATAGGGAAATGAACTTTCTTCTTTTGTTTTGCCCAATCAATATGCCTGGCCTTTTCCTCCTTTTCTTATTGCTCTCATCTAATTATATCTTTTATCATAGAGCCGTTCCTTCCCGTGCTCGGCCTCGCATCCTTTTCACAACAGACCTAGAGTCTCCTGAGTTTTATGGTATTTCTGTTTATTCCTTTTGCTTTTTTTGTGTGCTTCTTGCTCTTACTGCTCCCCTCCGTTTACCTTGACCCTTTCTTTCCTTCACCTGCGTGCCGCTTCAGTCCTTGAAATCCTTGGCAGTTTGTTAATGTGTGGCAAGTTTAGTAAAAGGCAAAATAGGGCTTTGTTGCAATTCCTCAGGAAGGTCTCTAGTTTTGTTCACGAGGTCAGAGAAGAGTACTTATTTAACAACATCCGCATTATCGAATAAGTCCAATGACGACTCCAGCCATCATACCTGAGCAGTAACCAGTAGCAGAGAGCAGAAAACAAGCAGGTGACTTCATCTGTACCGGCTTTCACTGCGGCAGGTATTGCGGGACTCGGCTTCCAGTGGTGATCGCGCCTACCGCCGACATTCCAGCTAAATTCAAACAGAGAATTTGTTCCTTCGCACATATTTCCTTTTTTTCATGATTTTGCACTAAGCTATCTCCAGGCAGCAAAAAAAAAATCCCAGCTTGAGTTGCAAACCCTAAAACAAGATTTTCAACGGGAAGAAATAATGCACATGGCTGCGAGTTGCACAGCACAAAGCTTCGCGAATGAGTCACGAGTCATTTCAATATTTTCCTTCCCCGGAGTTTTGTGCTCTGGAATAGGACGTCCCCGCGCCGCAGCTAAACAGCATTTACTGTAAGACATACACGTAAGACAGGCTGCCTCTGTCTTACGGACAACCTTTCCGGAAGTGTTTATCACGAAGCACTGCAGGCTCAGCAAAGTCCACGCCAACATCTGCAGTATTAACCAAAGACCTCAAAGTAGACTGATTATAAAGCCCTGTTCTTCTAATATAATAAGATAAAGAAATTTAGAGCAGCATTGTCAATCAGCTTAATGATTTTCTTTTTAATACCAACTTTTATTTAAAAGCATAAAAGCCTTGACGTTGACGTGCTTGCATCCTTCCAATGCTGAATTTATGCTGAGTCTCTGTGGAGTTTCTGCTACTATTATGTGACAAGTGCTGCTTTTGAACTGTGACAAACCATGTTAACTGTGCTCCTCACCTGCCTGTCTGATACCCTACTCTCCTTCACCTCCTCTGCTCCTTTGGTGTCTGATCTCTGTGCTGCGTCTGTTACACTGCTTATCTTTTGTTCCCTTGTTTACAAAAAGAGAGCGTTTAAATGACAGTCCTTGCGTGATTTCCTTTGATTTGTCACACAAAGCTCTTATTTTGCGTATAACACACACATAGACCCGAGCAGCCACACGCACCTCAACAAAAGACAAGAAAAAAAGAGGTAAACATAATTAACTGCGTTGGCCGGTAATTTATTTGAGCGATTTTTTTTTTTTTGCTTTTTCTGTTGTTTAAAGGTATACTATGCAACTGGGGTTGATTTTCCAGCGAGTCTCCCCCCAGAGGGCGAAAGTAAAAGTGCACTGTCATAAAGATGGTCATCTGTTCTGGTTTCTCCGTCAAGCCAGGCGCGGTTGTTTTGAGCTTAGCAGACAGGCGAACGCAACGAAAAGTCGAAAAAACGGCAGTACAAACAATGACTGACACAGTGAAAGTATGAACATCAGGGTTTCCCGTGAACTCACGCTACCGCCTCGCCAACATTCCAAAAAAATAAATAAATTAAAAATAATAATAATAATAATATTTAATAATAATAATAATAAACTCGATATGCTTGCATGTTTATTTGACGTTAACATGCGGTTCTTTGTTGTTGCTTTCGCACGTGCATATAGTGAATGGCAGGGCAAAAAACACATGGAGTTCTCGCCGTAAAGCAAGACCGACTCTCGCGATGCACGAGACTTCTGAGCCTGTGTGTGCGGGCCGAGAGCTCCTGCAATTGCAAGTACGGTATTTCCCCCAGAGACCACCAGGGCGGCCGAGAAAACCTTTGTTCGACCTGAAATGACTCATTTAATCATCCAAAACGGTATGGAACACATTAATTAACCGAAAAATGTTGCATAGTATGCCTTTAAGACAAATATGATCTATCTCAAATCTATATATTTTTGTGCCAAAAAGCCTTTTGCGAAGCCTTGAGAAAGTCAAGCTCACAAACTAAAAGCACTCTCCTCTCAGCCAATTTAAGCTCAAGACGGAGGCAGTTGTCACTTCTGGACTCATCTGCTGCCACAGCAACAGGACACATCCCTTCCTGCCGCCTCCTCTAGCCTGACATGCACCTGCTTGCATCCTCCCTGCTTTTCTTTTTCATTACAGGCAAAGCTTGTAATATACAAGGGCCTATCTGCAGATATATGGCAAGAATAAGAAGCCTGTAACTTTTGGACTCTCCCTCTCTCTCTCTCTCTCTCTCTCTCTCTGCTTTACACAATCTCAGTGTGTGTGTGAAGAACATCTGTTGTTTCAATGTCACACTCTCACAAAACCCCAGTAATATCATTGTAGGGGGATTCAACTCCAAGGCGACAGGTGCTGATTCTTGCGTCATACTTTTTCTTGGTTAAAACCGTTGCCTTTAAACATTTACAATACATGGCATTTGACAGCCTTTGGTTTACTGAATTAATGATGTCTGCATCCGCAAATCGGCCCTGCAAGGTAGAGAGGTGCGATGTGCTAAACGGAGAAAAAAAGGACAATCCTTTTTATGTGTGTGTGCCTGCAAAGCTAAATCTATGCCGTACAAGTTTCATTCAGGTGGGAATAAAAAACCAAAATCTCCTCAGAGTACAGAGCTTGTTTCTTCCATTTGCGTAGTTGAGAGAGATGTCAGAAGGTAATTGCGTGCGTGAGTGCAATTTTCCACTGATGCGTGTTTTATACATGCTTGTCGTCTTGGAGAGAACCCGGTGCAGTTTTTTTTTTTTTTTTTTTTTTGGATATAGGTTTGTATTTATCTTTTCAAACAAAGGCAGGAAGAGCCAAGTGTTAAATTATGCGGCAGCACGGCCCAATCGATGGATGATAAATCGCAAAAGAGACCGTGGATAACTTTGAGTAAAAAGAGCGCTGCTTGTGTGGGTGTGAATATGTGCGCTTGTGGGTTTGTCTGATGTAAAGTTCAGTTCAGCTGTTCTTCTGTTTTCAGATGGCTGGCAGCGTAATATCTCTTTGATCTTTTTATATTTGCACTTATTATTAAGTCTTGGCTTTTGTCTTATTTGCTTTGTCGGTGTTATTCGTTACTTTTTCACAATTTAGGGACCAGCAAAAACACTGAACCCTGAAAAGGACGGAAACCCTGCTTAGCAAAATTATTCCTTACGTCCAAGTTTTCTCCTTCTTTCCAGCATAAGTCTATTTTCTGATGAAGGACATATTATTATATGATCATTTTTTAGCTTTTAAAAGAGCCATGAAGGTAAACTTGTCTCCATCTTTTAAAAGGATTACCACTTCCTCAGTTTATTTCATTTATTTCACACATAAACCAATGTAACCATTCTATTTCTACAGTTAGCTAATTAGTAAATAGATTCTATGTGTAAAATAATCTCAGTATAAATATATCTGTTCTGATCTGCTCAAAATGCTCAGAGAATGGTAAAAGAACATTGAACATACTACATTGTGGAGACCAAGCAACACACTTAACAGGTCAAAGATAAAGTGGTGGTGAAGTCTAAAGCAGGGTTAAGTTATAAAAAACAAGCCCTGAACATCCCAGCTAGCTTAGATAAATCCATCATCAAAAAACAGAAGGAAAGCGTAAGGCACAATTGCAAATCCACCAAGACATGGCTGGCCACAAAACCGACACGTCAGCCAAGAAAAACAATCAGAGATAGGGCTGGACCATATAGAAAAAATGCATATCAAAAATAAAAAATCTAAATATATATTTAAGTGCAGCCCTGGCCCTTCTATGCTATTGTTTAATTACCAAATTTTAGATACAGAACTCACAAACACTGAATTCAAACTCAACCCTTTATTCAACCAACTTGTTACCAAACTGCAAGTTTGACATAAAAGTTTTAGAGTCTTTTATAGAAGAAGAAAGAATGCAAGTTCTCTGAACTCTTTGAAAGGGGCGGAGCTTGATGACGAATAGTTCCTGGGTCAGTGACTGTAATATTAACCTGCATGGCTAGAATGCGAAAGGAAGGAAAATTGTTATTCTTTTGAACGTTTTATTGACCCTTTTTTTTATATCGCACCACACGTCTGTTTGAATCTGGCCCCAATCAGAGAAGTACCCAAAGGTCCCAGGGTGTCTTTAGAGGAGCTGCTGAGATCCACAACTCAGGTGGGACAATCTGCTGCCTGGAATGTTTACAGACATTTCTTATCCAATTTAAGGGAACTTCAACTATTTTAACAGGATGGTGTATGGAGGCTGAATACATAAGAACCGCACTCTACAGATTTTTATTTGCAAAATAAAATTTTCAAAAGGCTAATCTTCCTTCACCCTCATAATTATGCCCTACATTGTGTTGGTGTCTCCCATAAGATGCATTCAATAATTTTTTTTTTAACATGGCAACATGCTAAAAAGTTGAACAGGTATAAATATGTTTGAAAGGCACTTTCAGTAAAATAATAATTTTTTCTTTCTCAGCAGAAAGCCATTGATTGGTTTAGAAAGGCGTCCAAGAAAGCTGCACGGCCTGATTCTAAACTTAGAGTACGCGGCCTTCACTCGGAGGCAATGACACAGTTTGCAAAACCGAGATCTCCAGCAGGAAAGGACTTTTCTCTGCAGGATACCATACTTAAATATCACCTCTGGGTAAGACAGACCGCGAGGTCTCTTGGGGACTTAAAAAGTGTCATACGGAGCTCACTTTCCCTCAAGCCACGGAGAATTCATAAAGTCAAGACCTTCCTGCTTGTCCTCGGTCGCTGCTTGTCACTAACTCACTTCTGAGTATGTCTTCAGCACTTCCTTGCAGAAATGATTATGTATCCTTCCCTCGGTATAAAGATTAAAAGAGGAATATGACTTTCACCCTGCTGAGGTAAAAGTAATGTGTGTTTTATTTAAAAGAAAAAAAAAAGGTTTTGTGAGTGTATCAGTCAATGCGTGTTTCGGTGCTTTGAGCCCCTGCAATGGCAAAGCCGTGCTAGTCTAGTTTAATGCTGCCATTTCATGCCCTCTCTGGATTGCAGCAGATAGAGAGTTTTGCACCAGCGAGAGGGCAGAGATTATGTGTGTGTCTGCGCGCGCGTGTGCATTACGAGCCGTTTTTGTGACTGTGTGTCTAAACGTGTGCTGCGGGGCAAAATGCAAGATGATAGCAACGGAGAGGAGAGGGAAAAAAAAAAATCAATGTGGGGGCATTTTGAAAGCCTCAGGAGATATATGTACACTCACATACACATGCTGACTCACACACTGCAGCTGTGACAGGGTAAATGCTTACTGTCTTTGCGTTTTGTGTACAGGGGGGATAGACATGCGCTGAACCGGTGTAGCAATTACTCACAGTTAGTGCATTTATATACAAAAATGTGCACGAAAACAAGTATTTGATTTATACAGGAATTAGGAAAATAAAAAGCTCTTCGACGACACATGCTAAAAGCTCGTCCTCTGAATTGAGCAGATCATTTTTAAAATTTGCATCTATTAGGACATCAGCTTTGCACAAATTGCCCAAACCGTCTGGAAATGGCCACGCAAGCAACTCTGACCCTAATGCTCAAATCCACCTAAATCACACACACACAAAAAAAAAAAATGCATTTGACCATCAATCGACTGCCCTCGCGTGCATGGACACAGCTTCACAATGCAGCTCTGTGATTAATTTGAATGGGTTTTAAAACTCCTGATGAGAGCAATTCCACTACGGCAGCAAGGGAATTTAATCTAAACCACTGAAGCAGATCACAGCAGCTCACTTTGAGGCACCTCCACCACAAAGTCTCAGGTAAGAACTGATGGATGAGAAATGTGTCCATCTTTTTTTTTTTTGTCTGAATCAGATGATTATTATTCACGGTTTTGGTGAAAATCTTCCACGTTTGCTGTGTTTACCATGTACCCTACATTACTGGCAAATGGAACATTATATGGTTTTCCTTCAACAATGGCTTTTTTCTTGCCAGTTATCCATACAGGCTAGATTTGTGAATTGCAGGTCTAATAATTGTCTTGTCAAGAGATTCTCTCACCCGAGCTGTGGATTTCTACAGCTCCTCTCCAGAGTAACCATGGGCCTTTTGGCTGCTTTTCTGATTAATGCTCTCCTTACCTCGCCTTTCAGTGAGCCTGACGGCCGTGTCTCGGTGTGTTAGCGGTTGTCCCATACTCCTTCCCTTTTCGGAAGATGGATAAAGCAGTATTTTGTGAGATGTTTAAAGCTTTGGATTTTTGTCTTTTAACTGCATGCTTCAACATCCTCAAACAAAGCAATTCCTGACCTGGTCGCTGTGTTTCTTTGTCCTTATGTTGCAGTTTGTTCCCCATATTCTCTAACAAACCTCTAAGGACTTCTGGATTTAGAGTATACTCAGATTGAATTACACACTTCCAAAGGCAGTTTGTTGTACTGTATTTTTTTATAGGTTTTGTCAGGTTAAAAAGAGCTGAATACACACGTACACCAAATTTCAGACTTTTAATTGAAAAAAAGACTCATAAAGGTCATCTAGTCTTTTCTGTCCACTTTATAGTTATGATCTTATCTATTTTTGTGTTTATTAAGTAAAATCCTACTAATAATAATGCAAGTATGTGGTTGCAATGAGACAAAATGAGGCAAAAGATTTGAGCGGTATGAATGCATTTGCAAGGCTTTGTATGAAAAAAGACAAATATCAGTCTTTCAAAGGACATTTTTTTTCTTATTGCCCAATTCATCTTTGAGCCCAGAGTTTACATTAAGTTTCAGGTAGATGTATAATATTTTTACCTGTCCAAATAGGACACACGGTAAGAAGCAAAGTCCTCTTATTGAATTCCAGCCTGGGGTTGAGTGTGTCCTGTATGTCAAATTGTTACCCTGTGACTATAATGTTTAGATTTGTTCATTGTAGATTTGTGTTTAATTTACAGTTTTTTTTCGGTTACTTCAGTCCATGCATTTTTCTCAGTTTTTTTTTTTTTTTTTACTTTTTAACTTTAGATTTTTCTGCAACCTATTTTTTTTCTTACAAGAGCTTTGGATCCGCATTAGAACACTAAATCACAAAGGGCTAGATAAGTATGTCAAACACAACTGAACACAAAAGCTTGTGTTGTCTTCAATGTCTCACCAAGGCTGAGAAAGTGTCTACCAAGTTGTAGTGAAAAACTTGTAAAAATAAAGATGCTTTTCATTTGGTCTCCTCAAAGTGTGACACACACCCAGTGAACACGAAGACACAAGTAATTAACAGATCCGAATCAGTCATAGTCTGTGAAAGTAGTGCATGTGGATGTCTGCATGTGTGCTGTGATGCTTTTCCTCTGAAGAATAAAATGCTCTCTCTCTCTCTCTCTCTCTCTCTCTCTCTCTCTCTCTCTCTCTCTCTCTCTCTCTCTCGCACACGCACACACACGCACACACACACACACACACACACACGCACGAGACGTGCTTCAGGGAAGGAAAAGTGAGACGGGGGTGTGTGAATGTATGAACAAGGGCTTGTGTTATGTCATCCCTGAAAATGGGTGATTTTGTTAAACAGCGGTTTATAATGGACATAATTATTGTGCACACCAATTACCTTAAATAAATGATTGCTCTCTCCTGCAATCACACAAAGCATGTGCTATAATCAGGTTGGCAAATGGCTGTTCCTGGTGTATGGGTGTGTGTTAGCATAAGCCTTCATACTAGCGAGCGTGTGTGCAAGATGGGGCGCAGCGAACACTGTCAGACCGGCACACTTGGCTGGATAGATTCGACTTAAGGATATCGAAGAATAAAGACAAACACAAAGAAATGACTCTCCTGCACTCAAAAGCATCTTACACTTCAGCTCCAGGCGGATGAAGTCAGTGTTGCCCAGATTTTCCAGAAAGACGCCGTAGGGAGCACTCGTCTTGAAATAGAAAGAGATGTCAGCGCTGGTCTCTCCCTGAAAGGTGGCGAAATGCAGGTATGATGACGGGGTGGTGAATGACGCTGCGTTCCAGTAGTTATCTGTGGGTGGGAGGAAAAGAAAAGACAACTTTGACAGACAATTTAAAATGCACAATAAGTGCAATGCAGAATTAATTTGTTCTTAAATACCGGTATATAAAAATTATAATTTTGATTTAAAGGAGCAATAAGCAAAATTTCATTACTTTAGTTAGAAAGAACTAAAAAATAGTGATGTAAAGAACTAAATATATCTTTTTAGATGGACTATGGTAGGACGCCGCTACCATCCCTCTGTGCCGTTCTTCAGTCTCTTGCTTACGTGCGTGCGCAGCTGTTTTGCTGTGTGTTTATTTGCAAATATCTGCATATGAGCCGACGAATGAAAAGGGGAGGGGAAAGGGGGGATGGGTTGCAGCTGGTGTGGAGGTAGAGAGAGGCGTGGCTTGTCACACATCTTGTTATGGTCTACAGACAGTGCTCAACAGCCCACTTAGTGGTACAATTTCATTTACTGCTCCTTTAAGAAATATTCTTAATTTTTAAAAAAATCTCAAAACTAATAAAATGGGTTACTTAATATCTCCTTTGTATAATTGATTCAACCACTTCAATTATATTTCTTTAAGAGGTTTTGACACAGCATTCGATTTTCTCCAGATATGATAATATCTGAAAGAAAGTTCCTCAAAAATAATACGCTTTTAGTTTAAATCAAGTCCTAAAATGACAACATAAAGCACATAGAGAGAAGATTTCTGGATTTTCGATCAGTTTTCTAATGACTTTTGAATGAAAGGAAATCAAGGGCAACTAATGAAGACAAAGTAGCAGCACGTTGAACAGCTGCTGATGAACTATCAGACTGTGGTTGATGAAGTGACTCCTCTGCTGTCTGCTATTCCCCCCGTCTTGCCCCCATCACTAAAGGAAGACGAAGAGTATTGGGAAAACAGTAGGGGCAGAGGAGAGGACATGCTGCGGAGAGTCGACAAGAGAAGGGGGAAGAGGGCCTGGCATGGGTGAAAGGATCGAACATTGAAGACTGCATGGAAAATAGGGGAGAAAAGTCAAGCAGAGGGCAGGTGATAGAAGAGAAAGAACGCCTTAAAGCTTGCGAAGGGCAAGACGAGAAAAAAGTGAAGGCTATTGTGTTATCAGCAAAGTGAGCGCTGTTAGATGCCTGAGAGGACAGTGCTGTTGACCCATGCCTTAAAAACAGCTGCGTGATGGACTGTATAGAAGAGTCTGTGCTTATATTACTGCAACTAACCGTAAATTCAACCTTCCACGAATCCTCATTTCTACTAAAACGTTCAACATTTAAATGCCTAAATGTATTTGCTCAATTCCATTTCAAACCTATGAACCAAGACAAGGATGGGCAAAGAGACAATTCAACTAAAATACAGCCAAAATATCTATGCCAACTTGGGGGGGAGCTGTAGAGACCCATAGGTCACAGGACAACTATTAGTTTACTTCACAAATATCAGCTTTATGGAAAAGTTGGCAAAACAAAATCTGTTGTTAAAAGAAAGCCAAAGGAAGTTCATTTTCCAAATTGCCACAAGGTACATAGACGAGACAGCAAACTTGTCAAAGATGTTTGTTATGGGTGAAAAACTAACATTGTGCATCATCCTGAATGGTGCCAACATCATGCCTAGGGGATACCTTTCTACAGCACAGACAAGAAGGCTGGTTAACACTGATTGGAAGATAGATGTAGCTAAATACTCTCATTCCTCTAGAGGCAATCACGAAAGAAAATCTGTTAGAGGCTGCAGAAAACTTGAGACTAGTATGGCTGGACACCAACCCTGTTACATTGAAGCATTACAAAGTTTACATACACCGTATATCCAGTATAACTGAGCTTATAACTACAGTGAAATGTCATTCTTCAGAGTACTGACAGGAGAAAGGAATACAAATGCACAAATCATTTTGGTAAAAATAATTGTAAAGAGATACCGGAAAACCTTGTATGATTTCCAATTCAAGTGTGTATGTTTCTGTTGGTCTATTAAATAAAACTGCAATGCAAGGGCGAATCTTACACTGATTTGGTAAGACGAGTTGCGTCACTTCCTGTTTTCGCTGTTGCACTCAGTGGCTTTGTTTGGTGTTTCAGTTTCTCTCGATTTGATCTAAATTCTTTTAACTGTCCCAAATTTTACATCTGGGAACCCCTCGTGTTTCAAACTCATTTTGTCAGTGCGGCAATGGGTTGCTAGCTTAGGGTTAGCTTGGCTATCCCATTTATCTCTTCTGTCGTTTTTCTCTTATCTCCTCTCTCCTGCTCTGTGTCTCCATAGTTTAGTTACTCCTCCGCCACCTTTAGTTATAATGGTAGGTGTAAGAAATGTAGTAATTTTGTAGTTTTAGAGATAAGGGTGCAAGAATTGGAAGCCTGGCAAGCTAGCTAGCTAGCTAGCTATCTGCTGAGTGTTCAATAGCGCAAAGCCACCAGGGGTAGTTTCTCATTTTCAAGCAGGGCCGTGGAGCTGGTAATTCAGGCTGGTTGGTTGCTTGTACATAGGAAGCATAGTACTAGATCCCAGCCACCAACTCATATGCATTTCAGCTCCATAGTCAAAAACATGGCACTAGAGACAATAGCGACCATAGTCAACGGTTTGCCAGGGGCCAGAATGAGCAACATCAAATCCTTCCCCAAACAGCTGGCTAACGATAAGCATAAATGCAGTAAGATTGTTTTTCATGCTGGCAGTAATGGCACCCGGTTATCCCAAACGGAGGTCACTGAAATTATTGTTGCTTCGACATGTAAGTTTGCAGTAACAGTGTTGGATTCCATTATTTCTCTGGTCCCCTCCCTGGTCTGACCAGTGATGACATATTTAGCCTCAAACCGTCCCTCCTTCCAACCACTGGTTGTCAAGGCAGTGTTCATTGTGGGTTACATTCATAATTGGCAAACATTTTGGGGAAAACCTGGTCTGACACTTTGGACAGAGTGGCTCTTCTTTATAGGAATCTGAGTGTCTTAGTTCTCTAAATGCTGATAGCCCAGGGTCCAGACCAGGAAGCAGAGTTTAACATACCTCTGTGCAGCTTCTGTCATCCTTGAAAACAGTGTCCATGGCTAAAATCGAATAGTTTGAAAACTAAACTAAAAGGACGAAATAATGATAATCTAAAAAAAAATTAATATGACTTTGACTGAATATAGCAATATATCAATTAAATGTGTTTTCTTAACATAACATCTCTCTCCTCAAACACAGTATTAGTTAATTACTTTATTTGTGATTATCACACTGATTTATTTTATCTCACAGAAACGTGTGACTGCTGCAAAAGGCTTATGTTAGTATAAATGTGTTAACTTCTTCTATATACTTAGATTTTAAAAGCGGAACAATAGATTTATTGATTAAGCCCAGACCAAATATTAGCTAAAATTATTTTGCATATCAAATCCTTAATTTTCCTCATTACAATTGCAGGACACTAAAACCACTTGTTTGTTGTTTTGTATCCTCCACCTAGCCATTACTTTCAATATTTAGATCAGTTGACAGACTTCTCATCTGATTTATTATTAAATACTTTTAAGGTCAATATAGCTGGGAATGTCAATACTCATATTGTTTACAGTAAAAGTGAGTCAACTCAATCAAATCATAGAGATTGGTCAAAAAGTTTCCTATCTAAGGAAACCCAGCAGATTGCATTAAATCTTGAAATTAAATTAAATTAGAGTTATAGCTTTATTGAGCAATCCATTCTCTAAGCACTCAGCAGTCTAGACTTTCTGAAATTCTTTATGGATACAATTGATTCTATTAAAGATAAAATCACTGGCATGTTTTCATCCCAGACCTGATTACTTTGTCCTCAGCAAGTGAGGAAACATTGGGGATTACTTTAGAACCTGATCTGGGTTTTCACTGTTTTGATACAGTTGAATTTTCTCACTAATTCAAAAATATTAGCTTCATCTAAACCTTAAACTTGTATGTTAGACCCAATCCTTTTGAGAATGCCCCCCATTTTAGATATAATTAATCTGTGCTTGGTAAACAGATATACAGGACTGTCTCAGAAAATTAGAATATTGTGATAAAGTTCTTTATTTTCTGTAATGCAATTAAAAAACATGAAATGTCATACATTCTGGATTCATTACAAATCAACTGAAATATTGCAAGCCTTTTATTGTTTTAATATCACTGATTATAGCTTACAGCTTAAGAATACTCAAAAATCCTATCTCATAATATTAGAATATTTCCTCAGACCAAGTAAAAAAAAATAAATTATAACAGCAAAACGAAATCAAACATTTGAAAATGTCCATTAATGCACTCAGTACTTGGTTGGGAATCCTTTTGCACAGATTACTGCATCAATGCGGCGTGGCATGGAGGCAATCAGCCTGTGGCATTGCTGAGGTGTTATGGATGCCCAGGATGCTTCGATAGCGGCCTTTAGCTCATTTGCATTGTTGGCTCTGGTGTCTTTCAGCTTCTTCTTCACAATACCCCACAAATTCTCTATGGGGTTCAGGTCAGGGGAATTGGCAGGCCAATCAAGGACAGTAATGCCATGGTCAGTACACCAGTTACTGTGAGAATCTTATGTCGTCTCTTTACCACTACCATACTTGTGATTTAGTTTACTGAACCAAGCTGAGTGTTTTTCAAGGCTCAGCAAACCCTGCAGTGTTTCGGGTTAATTAGATGATTCATGTGATTAGTTGAATAGCCTACTAGTATACTTTTTCACGATATTCTAATATTTTGAGATAGGATATTTGGGTTTCTTAAGCTGTAAGCCATAATCAGCTATATTACAACAATAAAAGGCTTGCGATATTTCAGTTGATTTGTAATGAATCCAGAATGTATGACATTTCATGTTTTTTAATTGCATTACAGAAAATAAACAACTTTATCAAAATATTCTAATTTTCTGAGACAGTCCTGTATACCACATGCTTTTAAGGTAGTTGTAATTCAAAATTTACTCAAGATTCCTTCCCTTGATCAAGCAGACTTACTAAATTACAGACCTATATCTGTTCCTCCTTTGTTATCTAAAAGTTTTGAGAAAATAGTTGCCAATCAAGAATGTGAACATTCACACGGTAATGACCTGTTTGCAGAGTTTTAGTCAGGCTTCTGAGTTCATCATGGCACTGAACCACCTTGATGAATGTCAATAATGATATTCTCATGGCCTCAGATAATGGTATTTGATACAGTCAATCACACTATTCTCCTAAAAAGGCTTGAACATGCTTTAGGAATCAAGCAACTAGCACTATGGTGGTTTAAATCAAATTGTTTAAGTCTTCAGTTTGTTCATGCAAATGATAAATCTTTAGACTCCAATGTTACTTGTGGAGTACCACAGGGTTCACTGTTCAGGCCAGTAATGTTTAGTAGATACATGCTTCCAGAGGGTAAAACCATTTCTGTTAACACTATGCACTTCAGACTCTGTATACCAAGGACATCAAGGGAGCCCCATCATACATCAGAGATTTGATTGATCCATGTGTTTCTAACAGAGCGCTTCGCTCTGAGGTTTACTGGTGGTTCCAGTTTCTAAAAGTAGCATTGGAGGCAGATCTTCTAGTTATCAGCCTTCTCTCCTAGCAATCTAGCTGTCAGTTTTAGTCAGTGAGGCAGAGACCCTGTCTACTTTCAGGCTTAAATCTTTCCTTTCTGGCAAAGCTTATAGTTAAAGAGGCTTAGGTTATCCTGAGCTTTTCTTGTGGTTATCCTGCTATAGGCTTAGGCTGCTGGAGGGCATAAAGACCACTATCCCTCTATCTGGAGGGAGGCATTAGCATGGGATACTGCTGACAACTTTGTGTTCTTCTATAGATGATACACTTGGTCCTCTTGGTCAGTCATTATCCCTATCTCTCTCTGAGAAATTGCTATTGGCTAAGCCTTTACTGTGACTAACTGTATGTGTTCTTATCCTATAGGCTTGAAAACTAGCTCACAAGTGATCTGCTTAGGTATGTTTCTCTCTGAGATGAAGCCATGGATCAGCGCTTCTGTGTATTTTGTGTGCTTATGCTTTGTCTTCTCAGACACCCAGTCAGTCATGGTAAATGGCCATTTACATTTCTCACTAGAGAGAAATGCATTGACACAATGCAAGTGACTGTCCACTGTCGCTCCATGCTCATCCAGGAGGAGTAAAGGCGACAAGTCAAGGAATGGATGCAATCTGCTGAATTACCTTACATAGAAAACTTTTTAACCAATATGAGTAATGAACTCAAGTTGATTGGATTGTTTGATAAACAGGAACAATATAAATGCATCTACTTCACTAGGAATCTGTCAGTGTGATTTGAAGGAACATAATTTTTTACTGTAAAATGTCTTGAGAGGACGTGTTGTGAATTGGCTCTATATAAATAATCTGAAACAGTTGAAACAGCAGCCAAGTTCATACTTAAGTTCATGTTCACAGTCAACAGCCGACTGATGCTCTCTTTGTAATGAGTGTTTGAAGTTAAAATGTTCATTTTTCTATTTGAGGCAAAGCCAGTTAAAAGAGAGGGCTAATTCAGTACCTAACCAGAGGTTGCTTGCAGGGCACATGAAAGTAAAAAATAGCATACTACGTCATTTCCTTACTAAAGTTATAAAAAACTGTATAGTTTGTATAAATAATATAGTTTGTGTCAAAAACATATACAACCAGTAAGATCTTGCCAGTACTTTAAGAATGTACTAGGAATAATATTTAGGGAAATAACCAGTAGGAGAGGAAAAATGCTCCAATACATTTCCTCACACAACAGTTTTCTCACAATTGTGCCAACTTTAAAGCTATAATGACAGACAATGGCGCTTAGCTAATTATGTTTGTCTTATGAATGGGAGCTTCAGTCAAGAGAGTAGAAAGAAGGCTGACAAAGACAGAATCTAGAAGGATACCAGGCTACACAACCACAAATTGAAGTCAAATTTTGTTGTTGAGGGAGAGGGAGGGAATAGGACAAAAAAGAAGACAAGTGGGAGGAAAGCAAAACTGCTCAAAAGTGAATCACAGTCCAAGAACCAAGGGAGAATAAAAGAATCAGAGGACTCACAGAGACCCAGAGTCAGAGAGAAATTAATGCTGGAGGAATAAAGATGGAAGCCTAAATGATGAACCTCTGATTGTTCTTTTGCCAGAATCAACAGATGTAACTGTTTGGCCTGGCACTGTGGCGCATTCATCCCTCCCATATTGAAATGTTTACCAAAACAAATGTCTTGAATACTTAGAAAAAAAAATTATAAACTTGTTAAATGTGAATCCTAATATCCTTTATACAAAGCCACGTTTTATATACAGCCTGCCACACTTACAGAAGAAAATCACTTTTAAAAGTCAGGCAACTACTGTACTTTACATGTGACGGTGAAATAATGAAGAAAAATAAGGCTTTTTAGATTTTCTGTATGTATGGTAACAACATACAAATATAAGAGCCTTTTGTAAAAAGGACAAAAATCTATTGATGGTGAAGAGCTTACCTTTTAATAGACCATGCCTAAGTAATTGTTTCCGGAGGTAATGCAAAGCATGACATTTCCTTTTATCAAATCTTGTCCTGTATGCCCTTCGGTTCCTTTCTTGTTCATGAGAGTCTCAGTATTACCCTCAGTTCACCTGTGGCCTTTGTTGCCGCACTGATCAATTGTAAAAAGCCTCGCTTGCTTATTATAGGCACACATGGCTGCAAAATACATATTAATTTTATTTTACATAGACGTGTGGGGATACCTTGAGCACTCAAATCGTTTCTTTTGAGAGGGTGTGCACTCAAGTAGAGTTTATATCTCACTTGCTTAACATAGAACTATGTTATGCACTACCCAGTAAATAAAAGAACAGAGAGGTGCCCTGAAATAAATTAGTGCAAAAACAAGCAGTGCGTAAAAATGTGTTTTGCTGAACAAATCGGAACACATTTACTACATTTACAAAGTTTGTTCTGTGCTCATTTGAGCCGCCTCTATCCAGCATATCGTTCTGTTACGATCCAGAAAGGGTTGAAATTTAGACTCTTTTTTCACCAATGCAGACTAGAGCAGTGCCCCCATTACAGTAGACAAAGCCCTAACTCATCTATTTGTCTTCGGCTCTATACCAGGGGTGTCAAACTCATTTTGGTTTAGGGGCCGCATACAGCTTAATCTGATCTCAAGAGGGCCACACGAGTAAACTCATTGCAAGATTAAATAGAACTAATAAAAGTGGACTTGCTGTTGATTTTTATATTAAATGAATTTCACTTTTACACGATATATTATGAATAACCTCAGCATTTTTAAGAAAAGTATGTGCAATTTGAACAATACTTTTACTCAGTTAAACATTTACTTAAGTGCATTATGCATAAGAACTGATCACAGTGATTGTACAATGTTGAAAAACATTTATTAAAATTTTTTGAAACTTAAAAACACTGTCCTGCATGACAAAGTACATCAAACAGATAAAAATTAAGAAATTATTTAAAATCAATTTTCCACATCTGAAGCTCAGTGCTACCATCTGCTGATTAAAACACAGCGCCCCTCGTGGCCAATATAGGAACTGCAGATTTTCAATTACACGAAGTACATGTTTTTTCAATAATTGTTTTATCATTCTCTTCCTTTAATCTACTCTTTCTTTCACCTTTTCTTTTTTTCTTCTTGTTCTTCCTTTCCTCTCCTACTTTCCCATTGTAGTGTCCATATCATTTGAGATATTCCCCGCATGAATCATAATAAAACTATTCACAGTCATAAATCAAGCAGAGCACTATGGCAAAAGCAGTACTGCTCTACTTGTGAAAGTCAAATCTGATGAGCTCTTTTTGGCATTAAGACATCAATTCCTATAGCCACATTGCCAGACAGGATACTGAAAAAAAAAAAAAAAAAAAACCCAAATCATTGTTGAATAATGATAATGCATTTAGCCACTGGACCAGACTAAATTGTTCGGCGGGCCGGAACTGGTCCGCGGGCCGTATGCTTGACACCCCTGCTCTATACTATAACTCACGACCAAAAGTAAACAAGCTGCTTTAGCTTCTTCTCTTGAGGCAGATGCAGACAAGAGGTCAATAATTAACATGGGCTTTCATAGTTTTATAGGCACCTTGGTGATCTTTTCTTTGGCAAAAATACACCAAAGTATTAAAAAAAGAGCGCACGGAAGGCAATTACCTTTGTGACGAGATGTGAAATGGTGAAATACATACCCACTGGAATTCATACCATCAGTACATAATAGTTCACTGAGTGCTTAAAGTTAAGAATTAAGTATTATTAAGTATAAACTGTATTCTGACACACTTCAGTTGTGGACAGGAGTAAGGGAGCAACATCATTTGCTGCTAACCACCTAATGAAACCACAGTTTATTGTTTCCGTGTTGCATTGTTTGATCCCTGAAGTCATTAAGTAAAGCACCGTGTTACACGAAACACCGAAAACAGCCGCTGACCTCAACCAAAAGGGGACCTGCTTCAAAAGACAAAAACCCCGACCCAGTGAACTGTGGAGAACTACGCAATGTGAAATACAGTTCGAGGGGAAGTCAGGGTCTGGAAGCCAAGTGGATGATTCATCTCTTTGTGCCTGACCAGTTGGGTCACATGCCAGCGCCAACAGATGGCAAGGATGACTGACTGCGCTGCCGCAGGTCATTAACACAGACACTTTAAAGGCAGACAGACTATGACAGGTAATATTAAGTACATAAGCAATCACACTGGAAATACAAATAATGTACTTGGCCAGAGAGCATAAGAGACTATTGATATGTCGATGTAAAAAACAAAAAAAAACAAAACATTTTCCCCTCATAAGGATTTATTCTGCTACTGATTTTCAGTTACACCAAACTCTTTCAGATTAGAAAATAATTATTGATGTAATAATAGATGAAGAGAAGCTGTATTTAAATGATGATTTCATAATTTAAGGGCAAAAAAATATCCAGTCCAGCTTTTGTGAAAAAGTAATTTCCCCCAAACTTAGAACTGGTGGGAGTAACTGCCATCAAGCATTTGTCATAAATGGCAATGAGAGAAGCACTTCTGGCCCTCTACTCTTTTGTTTAATTAAGCTGCATTGGAGAGCGCTCAAGGATCATTTGGCCTGTTACAGCCCTTGCCACTAAGTTTGGCTTCGACTTGGCCACTTGAAATTTTTTTTTTATGGTTTCAGCCACAAGCTGGGTCAAGCCTGGTGTGTTTCGGATCATTGTCCTGTTACATAACCTAAGTGCAGTTCAACTTAAGATCACAAACTGATCAGGACACTTTTGAAGTGCTTTAGTGAATTGATCGTACCAATGTTTTCTATATTTGTGAATACTAACTCTCACTAGGGTTTACTGGAGTCCAAAAGACTTAGAAATTTGCTGACTAATAGTGTTTTTTAATCTTTCTTTAAGTTGTGGCATGCTATGTTGCTTTTAAGATAATTAAGCCTACTTTATGTTGTCAAACAGGTTATATTGAATCGAGTTCTTCATTCAAAAAGTCTGACAGTTATCGGGGTGTGTGTGTTGGAATGGTATCATTCAGTGTTGTCATTCCACACCTGCTTTTTGATATCAAAATTTGTTAGATGTCTTGAAATATTTGGCCAGGACACAAAAAAAGCAAAGAACAAAAGAAATTAGTGAAGGGGGGGCAATCCTTTTTTAATAGCTTTGCAGATGCGAAAAAAAAAAAAAAGCTCCTACTGTTGCTGTTTTATATCAGGTCTTCACTTTGTTGTAAATTGTTTAATCTTTCATATTTTTCTGTAAAAAAAAAACATACACCATACACTAATATAACTTTTTCAATTACCTCTTGTTCTTCCAGCATACCTTAAGTTGTTTCATAAAGTTTTGATCAAAGCACTAAGAATAGTCTCATCTATATAGGGTGCCCCTAAGGGCACGACTCAGATATAGCTGTTGAAAGCTCTCGAACTTACGCACAGTTCTGCAAAGAGCTGAAAGCTGGCACGTCAAGCATTCTTCCTCAATCTTTTTTTAATTTCCACTGAGACCTGTTTTTCATCTCATTTGTGTAATTGAGCCATCTGTGGCCTGTCATTTTCTGGTCGAGGTATGGTGTTGCACAGGGTAAATGTAGCATTTGAATATTCAGGTAATTAGTTTGTGCCTGTCATTTGAGACCCTTATCAATCTTTCTGTGTAATTATGTTGCTTGTCATACATTTTTAGCGCTAAACTCTCAGACCTCTGCGTTTTACAAATGGAGAAATTACATAACAGAACCCTTAAAGCATCTTCTTCGCAGCTATTTTGTAATCTATGAATAGATAAATACATGTACTTTTTCATACACATTCATATATTAGATGGGATTAGTTTGACACAGGTATGCAATCTTTGTTTCCCTTCCATTTAATCAGGTAAGATTGTTCAGTTTAAGTGAAGCTTTTTATAAGAGACATGAAAGCAGACTTACTTTCTTTAATCATCTAGCCGCAAAACAAGCAAAAACGATAAGAAACAATATATCATCAACGCAATCAGTAAAATAGTATAGCTTTGTCAGATGTGATGAATGAATGCATTTGGGAGGCAATTTGCAGGTCTTTTCAGGTAAGTGTGAAACAGCACCTAAGGAAAGTTCTGCCAAGATTAGGATCTGCACATGGGGTTTTCAGGGTAGTTGGCGACTGCTGTTGCAAGATTTACGCAGGTCCACCTGCATGGGAGCTTTGAATCATTTTTTTATCCGTACCAAAGGCCGCTTATTATGTGTTGTTGGCTACTGTGAATCTGATTAGCAGGTTTCAATTGTTTATAGCATGTAATGCCACATAAAGAGCAGGGTTTGGCAGTATAGTAAAGACAAATGACCGAGCAGAATAGCTGTGATCAGGTGCTAATATTAAAGTTGTAAAGCAATACTTTTATAGAAAACGGCAGTCTATAACTCCTTACAGGTTAATAGTCTAAGATTAAAAAGGAGTACATGAATCATGAATGCCAGTTTCTCGATAAAGTCTGCTCCAAAATAGTTTAAGACTGAAACATGGAATAAAGATGAGGTAGATGGTGGATTAGAGAGGATCTTATTGCATCCTAAATTGTTGTATTTCCATATCTAAAGGCAACCTTTTGTGCCTCTATAAAAGAAACCAAAAATGTGGCACCATTCACAAGTTTATGGCTGAAAACCTCTTTGGTAATGAGAGTAACCTCTCTGGATACCTGATTTTTCACACATTTTAGTCATTAAGGGGATGGTTTTGATAGTTTGAAATGGTGTTCTGTGAAGTTATTATAAGTAATAGCAATAGTAAGATGCAATATTTTTGGTGAGTTTGAATAAAACTCAAGACAGAATGGAGAGCTAATTTGACAGACCTCCTCCACCCGCCTGTTTTAGTTTAAAAGACACCGGTGTCCCCACAGAAAATATCTCTGACTTCTAAATGTTGTACTTTGTACCAGAGGCTTCTATTTTAAAATCCCCAGAGCAGTGGCAGCGGATCAGTTACCTGTGCCCGGGATGCATCCTTGTGCCCAGAAGCTGTTTTTCTGGGTTTATTCTTCAATCATGTTGACAATGAATCTAGAACATGATTCCTCTGTATTGACCTTTCCTTAGAGCCCTCACTGACATCTCTATGTTAAAGTAAACAGGAGTTACAGCCTTTTGAAGTTGGTATCCCCATTTTGGCACAGTATGGATGCAGTCGTAATATTTTCATGCTATTGACTTGAATTTGAACCTGTCATAGAAAAGCTATGTCTCGCTCAGATCCTTTTTAGCAAGTACCTCCTTGCATCAGTCTGCAGCTAACCTTGCCCGCAAGCTCAATTCTCATGGCATTTGTGCATTCACAAACACACGACAATCCATCTTGTCCCGCTCCCCCTTCAAACATAAGAGAAGCAGCTCAGCAGGGGTCGGCCAATCATGTTGCAGTGTTACGGTTTAAGGCCGGACATACAGCTGTGACGAAAGCAAGAGGTACTGAGCCCATAGCTAAACCTAAATAAATATGGCAGCACGAGAGGACACGTGTAGAGGCTGCTATCAAATGTTTTGTCAGAATCCACAATTTTCACCTTTGATAGAAGAACAACAAGAAGCACTTTTTGCATGATGCCATGGATTGGATAAACCCAAACTTTGGTAAGCTCAGAAAGATTTGCTGAATGACCCTCTTTCTCCAAACCTATTTGATGGGAGCAGTCCCAGACTGATGATGTACAGACCTAAAGTGAGAGTGCTACACATCATCAGTCTGGCTTGCCAGGTTAGCATGCAGCTATATAATAAAAAATAAACAATAAAAAAATAAGAACGACGTGCTGAATTTATGTGTTTCAACTTCAATAACTAAAAACCGGTTACCAGTACGACAAATTGGACCACTCAATTAAAAGATCTGAAGTGTTACCTTAACAAAGACGCCATGGCTTTGAATTTACTCCAAAGAGTTCAAGAATAGGACCTAATTAAATCTAATTAGGATCTAATTAGACTCTAATTTAACAAAATGCTTTTTAGGCATTGTTGTAGCATTTTGGGAGTAAAAGGGTAATAATTTATGAAACTCAAACATTTTTTTTATTTTTATGGGCTACACAGAGCCCGCTGTCAAGTATCTTGCTCTCACTAAAACAATTTCTGTGCCATTCTGCCGGGATTACTTCAGAACTTTAGATTATGTTCACACTGCAGGTCTTGATGCTCAATTTAAATTTTATTGATGAAATCGCATTATTTTGAGGGGGCTGTTTATACTACTTTTAAATGTGGCCGTCATCAGACTTCTGTCTGAATACTTCAAGACCGCAAAAATCAGAGACAATTCAGTATTGTCTCTGTACTGAATTGAGCTATACAAATAGATTTGCCTTGCCTTGCCTTGCAAACCGACCCGCATGCGCAAATAACAGAAAAAGACATCACACAGCAGCACTCTGTTTACGCAAATAATGGTGAATGTAATTGTTTCAACAAAGTTTTGTTAAAAAACCTTAAAAAAAAAAAAAACTTGCAAATACCGGTTGGCATCTCTCCTTGTTATTATTAGAAAGCTGTTGAGCAATGAGAGCCAACATTATTAAGACCATATCATAGCAAGATGAAGTAAGGTAAGAAGAAAGCAGCACAGCTATTAACAACGGTCTTTTATGTGTAGATGTGTAGGTGTAGCCAGAAGAGTGACATGAAAGACAGATAAAATGTGACATGACCGTTCAGACAGCAGACGTTTTGATAAAAATCCAATATGTATCTGAATTAGTACCACATATGGAAGTGGCACAAATCAGATTTTTTTTTTGGGGGGGGGGGGGGTGAAAAGATCGGAATTGGGCCGTTCACACTGTCATGAAAGAGACAGATATAAGTCGCGTTTGGGCAAAAAGATCGGATTTGGGTTCCATTTCCCTGCAGTGTGATCATAGCCTAAAAGGAGCTGGAACCCCTTACCAGAAAGCTGAACTTCAGCTTTTGGGGTAACTTCAGGTTTAGCTCCTGCATCAAAAGGCTGGCTCAGTTGTTGCCAGTCTCTCTCGCCATGGTTTACTTATGCTGGAAACCCAACCTGACTGATCAATCAAGACCATGAAAGCATTACCTCTCAACTAACGATGCCCTGAGAAAATGAAACAAATTCAAAGAACAGAGCTTTTTGAATAGCTTTAACTTTTGTGTCCCCAGACATTGTGAGAGATATTGTAGTACAAGAAGAGTAGATACAAGAATCAGCTTCATTGGGCCATGTGTGCACAGTAAAGGAATTTGGATGCAGCGCTCACAGCATACAGACATTAGGTATAGATAAACAGTATGTTTTTTTTTTGTAATATGTAAAAAAAAAAGTAAAAAAGGAGGTTGTAGGTTTGTGATAATGCCTATATATAAAATTTTTAGTTTCACAGAAGTGTAGCCAACTTTTGTGCTTAAGGGAGCAATAGTGGCGCCAGAGTTTGGGAGTTTGCCCTGCAATTGGTGGGTTGCCGGTTTGATCCTCTGCTCTGACTGTCTCAGTCGTTGTGTCCTTGAGCAAGACACTTCCCTGCTGCCGGTGGTCAGAGGGCCTGGTGGCGCTGTTGTATTGCAGCCTCACTTCTGTCAGTCTGCCCCAGGGCAGCTACTAACATAGCTCACCACCATCAGGGTGGGAATGGGTGAATGACTGATTGTAGTGTTAAGCTTTTGACACGATAAAGTGATATACAAGTACAAGCCATTTACCATTTATGAACCTAAAACAGAGATTAGCTTAAAGTTTTTTCTGGGTATATTAGAAACTATTATTGTCTTTTTCATTTAATATAGCAACATCATCATCATTCTTCATGAGTGTGTGAGCACAGAGCGCTGCTTTACAAACAGTTACACAAACTGTTACACAAACTACTCTGTATTGTTTTCTTATTCCTGTCAGTGGAAACTTGTGCATATTTCAAAAGATAATTAAACAAGTGGTTTGTGCTTCAAATGATAAATTTAACATGTTTTTTCAGAAATATTTTAGAGTACTGTTGCAGAAAATGAACACAGACATTTATCTCTATCCACTAGATGGAACGGTTTTATCTCTGTAAAGAATTTAGCAAAATGGGGAAATAAAATAGATGAGGTTGTTGCACAGAGACAGAGTGAATCTTTTAGGATTTTCAATTGTTGATGACTATAATGTTTAATACAATTTAATTAATAGGGAAAAGATTTTATTGTGTTGCATGCAGGCATTAAATATTTCACAGTAACTTTGTTAAGCATCTTAATTCAGACATGGACTGGTCCTTGTATTCCAACTCCGCCTGTTTTACAAAAACACAGTTATATTCAGAGTTTGCAATAATGGGTTGACATACCGAGTAAATAACCTGCTTTGTAGCACTACTTTAACCGGATCTTCGATGTTTGGATTAGTTTCGATACATCCCTTAAAGAAAACACAAAAATGTTTTATCTGCTTTGTAGGATAGGACCCTGATGAAGCACAGGAAAGCATAATCCTCACCGAGTCTGCACAACTGACTGTGTAACGTAAAATCCTAGTTAGCTTCATTTCTGGCACACTAAAGAACAAACTGATAAGTCACTAATAAGCTGATTGAGAGACAACAGCCTGCCCAGTTTTAAAGCAAAAATAAACTCATCACCTGCCACCAAAATGTTTTTCATTTGCAAAAACAAATGGAGAAATCAATCCACTGTAAGGGACCATGCCGAAAAAGCAGAGAAGCAGAGGGAAAACTTTGAGGAAAAATAGTAACAAATTTATTTACCACACAGGAACAGATTTTTTTTTTTTTTAAACTGACACACAAGGGAAACATATATACACTGGTTGATCAGACCATTTTGACACAAGAGGGGAACATAAAATACATTTACCTAAACAAAACTACAACAAAAGACCAAACTAATCAGTACAGTACTAAAATCAGCAACCTATGAGGAAGAGGACTAATAATTAAACTTCCCAGATTTAATTACAAAAAAACAAAACCACATAGAAAAACCTAAACCCTTCCAACTCCCCTCCTAAAACTAAGTGGAGTCCAACTAAGCCTCCTTGTAATTTAGATATTTTGCAGCTGGGGACTCCTTTCCTTTACTGGCCACACCCACATGACAGCCTCCCAGGAACTGGCAACTCAGATGAAAAGCATATTAGTTTAAAGTAAACCAAAAACACAAGAAATGACAAAATGAGTCAACTAAATGTGTGCACCCAAATAGTTAACCAATGTCAAATCAAAGTGAAAAAGTGAAATGCGTTTTTAGATTTATTTAAATGAAATCATTACCAAATCATTTGCTGTGTGGTTGCACATGCGGCCATCACATCCACTAACACAAAATAACAGAACACAAAAATAAACTATGAAACTAACATAAAAGAAAAAACAGGCAAGGCAAGACCAAAATAATAAAAAATGAAATACTGAAAACATAAACACAAAAAAGAACCAGAACCTAAAACACTTGGAGGACATGACATTTATGTATTTTGTTTTTTATCTAAATTGTACTTAATGTCCCAAGATTTGTCAAACAAGTTGGTTTTTCATTACTTGTCTTTGAAAATAAACAGTATTTAAACACCAAAAGTATAGATAAAGTTTGGCAATGGTTTCATTTAAAAAAAAGGAAGTTTGCCATTGTTTCTGTTTGATGACTTGTGTTATGCAATCATAACGAGACAAACTGCAACTCCCAACCTGCAACACAGTTGGGGCTACAACTTCCTGCACTGCTGCATCTCAGTTGACAGCCGTCCTCGGAACCTCCCGAACCCCGCAGAGCATCCAAAGTCCTGCCTTTTTTTTATTTTATTTTTTTGCTGAAAAGACCACCCAGCTGGATTTTCTGCATGTATCCAACATGTGGTGGGCCCCCGTGAACGCTGTTGTTGTTATAACCGAGGAGGTCTTGACTAATTCATATTTAATTCATTCACTCCCCAACAGGAGATATCAGGAAATCCCGCATGTCCCAATGAACCAACAAGGTCTGTCTGTATTGCTTTGACCAGGCAATCATCGGACCAGTCGAGAAGCTGCACCTGCCCCGCTGAACCGAGATACTCATCCCAGCTCCAGAGGCACTCAGCCGGACGAGCCACCGTCAATCACCGCCACCCAGGCGGGCTGATACGTTGCAGCCACTCCAAAGAGCCAGCGTGCTCTGCCAGCCAGCACCAGAGAACGACTTTCCTCTCCCCACTAACTCAGGCTGAGATTTGAAAAACGCTGAGCTGTGCAACCTGTAATCTTACTTTTTGGAAGCAACCAATGTGACAGAAATCTCTTTTTCCTTTATTTGTGCCTAAGCGGAATCTAAGTAGGAACAGAGTTAATGCTTACGTACTCCAAAGGGAGTCTTGTTGAACTTTGGTGAATGATCCTAATGCGTGGGGCTGAATCTACTTTATATTCTGTTATTTGTGCTGTGTTTGTTTTGTGGGAACAGAGCTGTGCTGATTGGCCTTAGAGATATTTTTCCACTTTCTTTCTCTCACTGTATCTGCTTCCTCCTCCGGACGATTAAAACTTTCTGCGGTTTTTGTTAAAGCTTTTGTGTCGGTCAGTAACTGCCCTCCAAGCCCTCCCTCAACACTCGGCTAGCGAATTGGCTTATTGTCTCGGCCGAAGCCATCTTGTGCATGGCAAGTAGGGGCCGGAGCCCACACATCATCAGCGGCGTCATCTCATGCGTGGCACAGAATGCTAAGCTACTTGTTGCTAACAGGGTAGCCCATAGACATAATATAAGAGTAGACGCGTCATTGAGCGGGTTCTGCCTATGCTGCGATGCGTCAGAGCGTCCGCCATCTTAAATGTGGCAAATCTGCAGTTACTCAGTCACTTAAACAGTATCAGAGGGACTTTAATCTCTGAATATACTTTGTATTCGTAGTATTTTTTTTGTAATGTTACAAGTTTATTTTCGTGTCCCTTCAGCTTCATTCTCCTGAATTTATTCTCCTAAAGAATAAAAATATTTAAAATAATCTAACCTGGCCCTATTACTCCAGGAGTGAAATAATTCTGCAAACTGTGATTATTCTGGAAATGTTCCCCCTTAATTCTCATAATATGATGTTTTTATCATAAGATTATCACTTTTGTGTTTGTTTGTTTATTTTTACTTTATTGACCTAGGACTTTTTTTCCTCATTTGATTAATTTTACCTCTTTAATACTCACCCAAAAAGTCTGTTCCTAAAGGTTTACATGTGACACGGTTTTATGAAATAATGAAGACCACAATGTTTAGATTTAACAAATTGATCCTTATATTCATAACACATACACACACAAAAAAAGAATATATATATATATATATATATATATATATATATATATATATATATGTGTGTGTGTGTGTGTGTGTGTGTGTATGTGTGTGTGTGTATTTATTGCAGCACAGGAATGAGGCATCTTCTCTGATCCACGTTCACAATAACAGAACTCAACTTCTTTCTGCCACATACAATATGGCGGTGACGTTGACGTGCGAACCTGCGCCCTATGACGCGTCTACGTATATATGTCTGTGGGGTAGCCATCATTAGCCAGCCGCCATCTTGAAGCTCTGAGTTAGAATGGTTCAGAATTTAACTGTTGCATGAACTAACACTGCTATGATCTTTGCCGAAGTGTCCGCCATCTTAGCTTTCAGCCTATTTTGTACATCAGCACTGACCCATAGACATTATATGTAGATTCCCTATCTAACGCTGAACAGCGCCACAACGTCGGCGCCATATTTGTGGAGTCAAGAATCAGAGAGAGAGCAAAATGCCTCGTACTTGTGCTGGCTGGAATTGTATAAACCGTGAAATTATAATCTGAATTGTATACATCAGAATTACCTTTCACAGGTAAGAGTTAAAATCCTCTTGATAGCGTTTGAGCCAAAGTCCGACTGACTTTTACCTTTAGAAATTGTTTTGAGAACTTGTCAGCCTAATGGAAAATGGATTCCCATGTCATTGAATCAATGGCAGACAAAAGTAAATACCATTAAAAGAATACATCAATGATTGATGTGTTCTTTTAATGGTATTTACTTTTGTCTGTCTATGGTATTTTATCTTTAATCAATATATATATATACATACAGTTATTTATGTAACAACTCAGTTAATAATAGTCAGAAAGGAACTGATTAAGTTGTTCAGAATGTGAGAACAATCCAACGATCTATTTCCTTAACAAAAAAAAAAGTCTAGTGTACATAACTTGTTTGTATATGTGTTGTTTAAGAAGATTTTTCTTGCCTCCAAATGTTACAAAAACTGAATCAAAGTGAGATGGGTTTCTAGGATATGTTTATTTTTGTGTGTTGATTTTGAAAGACCGAAAAATAAAGTATGCAGGGGTTTGTGAACTGGATCATGTGATACAGAAACAAGACTGAACCAAGTAGTTTAAAAGAGGAGGTGGTGGTGGTGGTGGTGGGGGGGGGGGCACATTCAATACTATTCATGCATTAATAAAATAACAGTCAACGTTATTTTGCACTATTTTGTTTCGACAAAGTTAAATTGTGAATCACTAATGTATGGAATCAATAAAGTTGTTATTGTAGTCATCTAAAAAGTTATGGCACCTTGGTTTTTGTGTCCATTTCCCTGGATCATTTGTGTGTTTGAATAAATGAACGTGAGGCATTAACGTAAATCTCGCTGTTAAAAGTGTCCGTTATGAAATAAAGTAGTGTTGACCGGGCAGTAGAAAAGGGAACCCACATTAAAAGGGAACCCTTTTAATGTTGTTTACATCAAAAGTGCTGCTACGTTAATGGTGATTGGTCAGTGTTAGAGCCAGTAGGATTTAGTCAGATTGCTACCTCTACAGTTAACCCATTTTTATTCACTTTTTATTTTCATTTATTTTCTATTTTTCCTGCTTTATTCAGCAGTAGAATTGTGCTCAAATAGTGTTTTTAAGCAAATTTCTGTAACACGGAATTATTGGTTTAATAAATTTGAAGTAGCTTAATCATGGTCGCTCTGTGATTATTTTGAATCAGCAATGAAAAGGTTCCTAAGAGTTATCGAATTATCTCCTTTTCAGTTAACAACTGAATATACTAAGCAATTTTTAATTTACTTGTGGTTAATAACTAAAATTTAAAACTCCAATTACAATTGTAATTAAGGTTATTAACGTTTACTGGGCAAGCCTTACTCAGTTCTACAACTGGTTAGATACTCCTCTTCCAGGTTAAATAAAGTTAATTATTGATAATTAATAAGCCAATTGTTAGAGCCCTTGATCACAGCCATTTAAACTATTTTCATTATGCCTATCCTTTGATTTTGAATGACATATTGCAAATTATAATTGCCAATTATATGTAAACTTGCCCAACACTTTTTATACCAATGATTCCTGAATCACAAAAAATGTTACCTAAAACTCCTATTATGTAGTGAAAATGTTTTGTTTTATTATGGATGCAGACATGTTACAGCAGATAAGCTTTGATCTGAGTTGAAGACCGCCCTCTGAATACCTGAACAGGTAATCGGGTTTTAGACATGCAGCATATGGCCTGTGATGTAACTGTAAGAAACAAGCTGTGTGTGTCACCTCAAAATGACAGGTTCTTAATTATCAGCAGGTCCCCTTGTATGTGACTCTGCACTAATTTGGCCCCAGGTGTATTGCCTCCATTCTCATCAAAAAGGGAAAATACACGACATGATTAAAGAAGGGGAACCTGCGGTACCTTCAGCTTTGCTTATTTACCACAAGCACATTCTGCCCAGACAGCTCATCTGCCTTCAGTTATTTTCTAGATATCCAGAGACATTATGGTTCCCATCAGCTGTTAGTTTCTGTCACTCTTCAAAAAGTAACCATTCACTTCCTACTTTCAGCTTCTTTTGCAATGTTAATTTTGGCTTTGTAGTTTGTCAGATAGGACTGAAATGTGGTTGAACATCCTTATGATACAACTTCAGTTTGCATTTTTCAAAGGATTTCCTGAATTTAGGCTATAAATACACAAACCATATCTTTGAAAACAATAAAATGTGGTACACTGTTTTGACCCTCATACATACATCACAAGTAATTAACATTGCAAGCCTGATCTGTATGCACATGTGTTTTTTTTACTTTCTTTAGATGTGAAACAGAAACATTTAGAACGAAATGCAGAATGCAGTTCTGGTCAGAACAGTATTGAGTGCACAAAGACATTTTATTTCCGGAGAGTGTGCATGATGGAGTTAAAAGGGCATTTTACTAATTTTAAATTAATAAATCAAAGTTTTCTCTGAAAAATTACTTTGAAAAAAAGAAGAAGCAAAAAACAAACACAACAAAACAAACAAAAAAGCCATAAAAACACTAGAGAGTTAAATGTACATTAATCAGGTTGAAAAGGAGCAGGAAGAAGTATACAATTATTTACTCCTACCCCCTTGTCACACATAATTTACTGCAATAATGCATGTCCCTGTATATAATACTTTTAATATACAATGTACTTCAGCATACAATCATTAAACTGTCACAATCTATATTATATAAATATACCACTACACAAAATTAACCTTATTCTAATATTCCATTTACTAATAACTGATTATTATAGAAATGTATGTTATTACTAAAAATAGATAACAGCAATGCACTACATAAATGTGTAGGCTGACATACACCCAAGCATATCAACATATTAATAACTAACATGGTTATTACACAATAGAATATGCTCCAACCTGATGCAACCTGTTTTCCTCCTTGTACCTATTAAACACATTCTTGTATGCACTTTTAAATGTGATTATATTATTAATTTGTTTAAATTTGATATCTAATTTGTTTAATAATTTTACTCCACAACTCGAGATACATATATTTACTTTTACTTTTATAGTTAAGTGTGCATAAGGAGTTTTGAAGTTGAGTTCACTTGTCACACTACAACCTTCTTTGTGACTGAATATTTTTTTGCAGACTGTCTGGTCATGTTTTATTCCTTGCCATGAAGATTACTGTTGCAGTTTTATAGTTGACTAAATCAGTAAGCTTTATGGCACGGGATTTCAAAAACAAAGGGTTTGTGTGAGCTGCATATTCTGCATTATTGATTATTCTGATTGCTTTTCGTTATTATTATTCTCACTTTCATGTTTGATTTTGAGTATTGAATTTTGTCTAATATTTTTTGTTTGTCAGTGTTTTATTGATCTTGCCTGTAGGACTTATCCTTCTGCACCTTGACTGTGTTGTAAGATCATTTTCTGCTGTGATCTCATGTTATTTTCTTTGAATATATCACCATTTATTCTGAAGCACCTGTTACAAGCTGTTTGCCATTGTATATTTGATATTGCGGAGAGGTTTTGTGTGGTTTGGACCGTTAATGTACTTTTTACAGACGTTTTTACTTCTTTTGCAGCGATGTTTCCGTAGGAGTCAGCCATCTGACATGTGTTCACATGCAGTGCAGCTTTTGTAAACTCTGCTCTTATTTGCATGTTTAGGAGCAGAGGGCGTGACAAAAGTTGACCAGAAGGTGATTAATGTGTGTTAATCTCTTCTGCAGATGTGTGTTTTATTTTGAGTTATAATTTTGGCCGTGAGGGGGCACGCTACCATTGTTTACGCCAGAGCTCAGCTGTTAGCTCTCAGTAGCTCCACTGTGCTGCCTCCCACCGAGCGACCCAGTAGTCCCCGCAAGCTGAGAAAGAGGAGACGCGGGAGGCGAGGAACCAGCTGAGAGATTTTGGTGCTGCAACCCACCTTACGTTTGAAGACTGCCTGCTTTCCTTCCCAGAACCTCACACCTCTCAGCTATAAGCCACCACCCACCCACCCCCTCCATTTCAGAGGTCTCAGTCCCACAGCCCTCCGTCCTCCACCACCATTTATTCTCTTTCAGCATTTCAGGAGAGGAACGAGTTGCGAAAGATCAAGCTGCAAAATATCAAGGCGCCAAAGGCTCCAGGCTCTTGAGGTACTTCGCAGATCGACTGTGCGGCATCATGGGACACTTGTTCAACATGAGCCTGCCCCTGGGGAAAGTAACACTGCTGTGGAAGACTTCTTGTTCCGCACCAGTTCTGAAGACAACACAATCTGAGGGACGGCAGAAGTTACAGACCGGTAGCGCTGCCCTCACATCTGGTTGCCTTTTTCACCACAGGTCACGGTAACATGAGCAGAACATGCAACCAGTTCGCCCATATTGGTCAGGTAACACCTGTTTGAGATGGCTGAGAATGAAGTTTCCCTATAGACATACTGAGAGGTTCAATTACTGCTCATGGTGAATTTGAATCATAGCTGTGGTTACAGTCTGAAGAGTCAGTAGCCAAAACAGCACTCTGCTATTCACCCTTTGTTTTCTTCTTCTGTGGTTTTTAAAATTGTAGGCAGCTGTAATGCTGTGCCCGTGTGCATGAATTTATTCTGATTTTAGTCATGGGCCAGCGATTCCCTGGGAGGAAAATAGAGTTTTTCCTGTTCACACGACAATGGAAATCAGGACGTTTTTGAACTGTCACTCCCTGGAACCTGTTTGCAAATTGTGTCGTGAACAAAGAAAACATTCAGCATTGGAGTATAAATGAAAAGGATGAACTCAACCAAACTGTTCACCAGAAAACATTGTCATGTCAACAGGGCCTTGAGGCTATAGAATAGCTTTTAATGATAGGTTTTACTGAGGTCTACTTTAACTGTTAAAGCCATTGTACTAATGGTTTGTCAAATGTTTAAACTCAAAACTCAATAGTGTACAAAACACTCCATTTAATTTGTTTTATGAATGCTTAACTTCTTAGTTTTACTAATATTACCATTATTACTCTTTATTTATTACAAACTTGACTGATTTCCATTGAACCAGTTCATGAGAAAATGCATTGGGATGCAATATTGCATTGATATTAATTACAAGATAACTAATTGCTTTTAAATTATTAAAAGACTCCCCAAAGAATGCTTTCATTTGTGGTCATTTGCAAGGCAGGTTCATGACATCATAATGGCAGAATATGTAAACGCTGCTTTGGTCCATTTGCCGCCTTTTAAAATTTTCTTTTACATTTCTATCAATTAAAATGTCCGAACCCTTTTAACGTTAGTGAGGGAAACTAATTCCTCTTCGCCTGCCTATGACTGTATAGGCTGCTATTAAACTAGCCATGAAAATGAGCTTCATTAATGCTGCGGCATGTTCAGGCACACACAATCACACATGAATGCACAGAAAATAGCGCTCTTCTTGAGGCTACAACCCACAAAAAAGACAAGAACACAGACACACAGACCACTTTACTAAAACTTTCCCTGTCTGCTCGTACCATTAGTCATTTACATATGAAAAACCATTATAACGGCAGCCAATCGTCATTGCTCTTCTTGAGACAGAGCTCCACACACAGTATGAAAAGCATCAATCATCGAAGAAGTACCTATTCACGTGTGAAATTTTTAATATATATTTAATACGCCCTAATGGGGCAATGTATAATGTATGTTCCATGTTCCTTTGCCAGCACCATAGAGAAAAGGAAAAAAAAAACCCTCATCTTGAATTTAAACTTTGTTAATTTGGTCCCTCAATATGAAAGAGGATTACTCTGCTCATCTGTCACCCACAAAAAGTCATACAGGGATAACTAAGTAAGACAAAGAGAACAGGGCTCCCTCTGAGGGACAGAAAGATTCATCTTTTGTAATTGTGTTTGCCACATTACTATATGATAGACTCCTACGCACACAAACAGATGTGATATCATGGGTCATTAAATCATTGTTTGTTGGATTGTTGGCAGCTCTGTGATGAAGGGACATTAGCGAGAGTGGAACCAGGTTGTTGATGAGGGGACCATAATCAGTGTGACACCAGGGAGGAGGAGCGGCAGGTGGTCTGTCATGTTGGGCAACCTTGACAGAACCAGGCCACTTCCTGTCTTCTGAATGAATGGGGAAAGTGACTGATCAAGACAGAAATGAGTGAAACGTCAAAGTAAGAAAAAAAAAAAAAACTAAAACATATCTACGGTAGGCCACATTCTTTTAAACCCAGAACCTTCTTTCCATTTTATTCTTAGTAGTGTGGAAAAATAAGCAACTGATACACGTCTTTACAGAGGATTGATACATTTAACATGGCTGGTCCCAAAGATTCATAGTCCTCTTTTTGTTAAATGAATATTACTTCCTCTTGCAATATGCAAAATTGCAGCTATTAATTTTACTTGGTCTCTATTTTTCTTCCTCCTGTATGTGAAAGAAAAGCAAAGAGTGGAGAGAAAAGGCAAATGTGCCTCACCTTAATTGAGAAGTGCCAAGACAGTTCTAAACCTGAATAAGATTAGGCACATTGGCCATTATGTATGCAAGAAAACATGCTTCTGCCTTTTACTGTAGTTGTAGTAAGTTTTAGGTTGTGTTCACAATCCAGCTCATTACCCGCTGAGCAAAAAAAAAAAAAAAAAAAAAGCACCTTTTCAGCTCCTGCAGACTTCAGCATGGCTTCACTAAAAAGGCAAAAACATTTCATTTGATGGTAGATGCCTCGGATAGGCAGACGTCTTTGTGTGAAAGGATTGTGATTTTTTTTTCTCTTTAGTCTCTTTAAATTCCAACTTGACAAAAGCTGCGTTGCTCACAATAAAAACAAAATGTACTGCAAATAAGCATTCCTCTTTGTTATGGCAGCTACAGCGTTGAGATTCCTAATTTCCCAGAGCCCACCAGGGAAAACTTCCTGTGGATTCGGACGTTTCTGATCACCGTCACCCCACATTGAACATCTCCAGCTACACCAAGCAGGCTCCTGGGACGTCTCCAGGCTGTGTGCTCTGCTGCTGTTCCCACTGTTAATGCTCAGATATTTAGACAACCTCATCAAAAAATATTCTCACGATACCACTGTAGTTTAACTCATCCATATAAATTATGAATTAATATACAGACAGGAGGCTGCACAACTTAGAAGCAAAGACAACAACCTGGTGGTCGACATAATGAACAAGATAATCTGCTTCTGGTCAGTATCTGTTTCAGAGCAGCATCACTGAGCTTTATAAGAGACGCCACAGTGTTAAAATGATTAACAGCTGGCAAGGTTATGCACTTCATATTATTGAGCTGATTTAATGTTGTCTGTTTTATTTTTTTATCTATTTTTGTGTTACCCAAATCAACTGTTTTGAATGGCCCAGAGAAAAACAGTCTCGCTTTGTGGTAGATCATTTGTGGTAGATCTGAATCTATAATACAATATCCACCACCAGCCGACTTTTACATTTTATTTCAAAGGCACGGATTACAGAGAAGCTCAGAAAGCTTTCGGTTTGCTGCTCCCTACCGACTTTGAAACACCATTAAAAACTCAGAGAAGCTTCAAGATACAGTGAAACAACCCATGTTTTGCGGGGAAAGTGATCAATACCGCAGCTAGGCAGGAGCTGTGAGTGTCTTCCAGCTGACCCAAAGTCTAACAGAGAGGAGAGCAGCAACACTGATTACAAGGAGAGGAGGAACAGAGAGTTTCATCTACGTCTCAGTCAGTGTGGGCATTCTGCAGTATCAAAATCAGAACAGGAGGACAAAAAGGGCTCCTACAGGGACCTGAGCAGACTTTAATGTTGTGGCAGATGAGTGCTTAGTTAGGAGGCAATGGAAAATACTCAGAGAGTATAATTACCTATTTATGATGATTATCTTGCCAAAGACACATACATAGAAATATTTCACAGAAAATAAAGATAAAGCAAGAATTACTCTGACTAATTTAAGTGTGAGCTGTGTTATTTTTTTTGCAATGAGGTGCGACCCTTGCATGAAGAAGGGTATGTCGGTTTTCTCTCCTTATCTTTTTATTAAATAAATAGTCCAACCATCAGGAGCCCGGTCAACAGAACTTTTTTTTTTTTTTTTAAAGATTGTAGAAAACTCTCAGAATACATTTTGCAGTCCAGGAAACCAGAAAATCGATGCTTCAATGCAAACTAAGATCACTTCAAAGTGAATAACGATTGCGCTAGAACATAAAAAGTGAGCCAAAATACGGATGCTCTCAGCAGGGTCTTAGAAAGGTCTTCTGTGGGAATCAACAATGAGGTACGTTCCCATTTTACACATGATGGAGATTGAGAGTTCCTCTTAGTGTTTTGCAAGTAAAAAGAAAAAAAAAAAAGCTAGCTAAGATGATGAGATCCTACAAGCAGCATTTCTGGGTTTTGGGTGCTCTGCAGTCTGGTAGCAGGAGTGACAGCGTTTCAATCACGGTTTGCCCCTAAGCACCTTTCTAGCTTTGTCATCAGGGAATCTGAAGCAAAACCAGCCAGTCATGTTCCAAGGCCACTGCCTCATTATGTCCAAATCACACTGGCATGACTCCAGTTAAATTATTATTACTCTCTTGTAACTGTAGCCGTACTTTGCATCACATCCTGCCATTCCTCTGGTTAAACACACACACAAAAAAAATCTCACCGAGCTGCAGATTTGAGCAGTTCAGAATTGCCAGGCCAGTATATCCATTTTTTTCTGTTGCCGTTGCTGTAGAAGCAAGGCGGTTTGTTTTTGTAGTTAATCATATGCAGTGAGCTGTATTTTTGAGGTAACTGCTGTTTTTATCTGCTTTGTGGTCACACATCTTGGGGCGTGCGAAGCTCAAACATGTGAAACTTAACATTTTGCTGCGCCTTTCGGGGCTGCATCTTGAACAGGAGGAAGGTTAGCTTGTGGCTTCAGCAGGTAATATGGGATAGTTTTTCAAATGTTATGTTCAAATGAGGAATGAAGATGAATTTGCCAGCCGAATCTAAATATAACGCGCCCGCCGTGAGCCCTGCATGTGGGGCCATTCCATGCGTTTAACTAAAAGCCCGCGGATTCCTGCGTCATGTTGTTGTTTAGAGTGCTTCTGAGAACAGATTAAGTAAGATTTTGAGTTCAGGAAATGATTAACATAGGTTCACAATTTTATGATTTGTAACAATCAGCACTCCATCAAAGTCTTTACACTCCTTACTCCCTTCTTTACTTCCAACAGAAGATTACCACTTAAATAGTCAAATGCACAAGTGATTTGCTCTCATAAATTTTAAAGAATAGAAAATTCCAGATTAAAATATAATTAAATTATATTTTACCCCTGTTCAACGCCCATAGCAGCTGAGTTGTTAAATATGAAGCAGCTAAATATGCTAGTATACATAGTCAGAATTTTGGCTTCAGGTCATCCTTCCAGTCTTTAAAAAAATAAAGGTGCAGCTAGGAGGAAATTGTGTTATATAAAGTTTGTGTTGCAACATTTTGTCATCTGTAGTTCCTGTTAGAGAGAGTGTTTAATTTCATGGAAGAATGTTGACTATAGCCCTATTCCGACAGGATTAGTTTTTCCTAGGGACCACGTGCGATTTGTAATAACTGCAGAGATTGTCTGTGTTTTTAATCCCGTGACAATCGGCCATGTCAGCAATTTGTAAAGTAAAAATTCCCCCCGCGAAAGACCTTCTATATTTTACTGAACTCCGAGGTCCTGTGATAATACTAATCCAATTCAAACAGGCCTCTCAGTGATTTGGACAGAAACGGGTGGGATCCCATGTGTGAAAAGGCAGTTTTTGTTTCCTGGGCGCATTTTTATTCGTGTTTGGTAAATAATGGAGTGTTTAGAAAACCCTGAGTCCCGGGCCAGCAAAGCCCTATTGGAAAAGAAGCCCAATAAGCAACCCACCACACTGTAACACAAAGCCCGTTTCTATACTGTATTAATGCATACATTTAGTGTTGCATTTATACCATTGTGACTTTTCCTGTTCGCAAAATGATGGGGGTGGTGTATGCGGACAGATATTAACTGACTCAGTACGAAGGCTCTTAATAGTTCTTGTTGCACAGCACGATAGAAAGAAAAGGGGTTGTGTTCGAGAAAAAACAATACAAACCTAAATATAGGTCTGCACGTTAAAAAACAAGCCCAGAAACCGCGACTAACCAAATTTACAAGTGACTTTAGAAAAAAAGAGAGCCCAAAGTCGATTATAAGCTGAGTTGGCAGCACTGCTTCTGTTACACAGCCCCTCACACACACAATAAGTACCAGAGATGTCCGGATATTTAAACTAAATCTCAGGCTTCTGTTATCATGTGCGAATGCATGATAACGTATGGGACTAACTTATTTATTACATGGGGTCCAGAGATCATGCTTATCCCTTGCGAATAGGGCTAAAGTCATGAACCAAATTCATACAAAACTTTATGGGTAACAGGAAAAAAGGTATAGAAATGGATGGTGCTGTGATTAATCTCCTTACATATAGAGATCAGAATTCGCTCTGCATGTGGTGGAATAAGCCGCACCAGGTTAAAATTCCTGAGCAGATGGCATGCTAGGCAGTGCATGAACCTCTGCAAAGACGCCCCCTCATCTGCCTCCTCTCATGTCATTGATAAGCTGATGAAAATGCTGAAGGTAAATGATGTTGTCTGTTCCACAGAAAGGCTGAAACTGAGGGGGAGTGCAGGAGCCTCCTACATATAGAGATATGTTAAACAGATTGTAAAGAAACATCAAACCCCTGGCTGTCACATTGCTGTAGAAAGGCAAGAAGTACTGAGATCATGTAGCATAATGAAATCGTACTGAAATTAATTTTTGCAAAGTTACTGCAATCCAGTAATGTTTAAACATTTATGGTGGTTCCTGGAGACCATAGGTCAGAATTAGGCCTTGTATACACGTATCCGGGTATTTATGACAACGAAAATCTACCCCGCATCGTTTTTAAAAATGACCGTACGTTTTTAGAAAGGTTTTCATCCATACAAAGTCATTTAAATTCCCCACTGACCGTTGTTTTAAACATGCCAGCTACATAGGGAACAGTGTACTGCAAAGCTAAAACCTAAGTCAGTCAGAGTCCTTCAAAATAAAAGTGATGTTGAACAGGTTTGTGCCTGGGTGAAACAGCTTACCTTCAAGTGACTTTTCTCCTTTGTACCGCAACATTTTGGAGCAGCTGGGCTTGTACAAACAATCAAACCAAAAGACTCTGAACCGGCTGTAATGTTTACAATGTTCCATATAGGCTTTTGCCACGAAGTCCTGATACTGAGGTGAAAACAGGAAATACTGTGCAGTGCCAAGGGAATGTCAGTTGGAAATAAACAACAGTAAGTTAGTTATTTTGTCATATTTAACTTTGATTACACACTCCAAAAAAGTTAAAAAACAAAAAAACTACTTCCCAAGTTTAAAGATGTTTCACTTCCCATCCAGAAAGCTTTCTCAATTCAAAATGTCTGGAGTAGTTTGGAGTTCCACGCTTTATGGTACTGCCCAACAAAGGCCTTGTAATGGCTTAGATAACATGCAAATTGAACCGAAACAGGTCCAACCCCTTAGTAATGGGGAGTCGTTAAGGTCATTGTTGGCCTGCAACATAGAATTAGGCTTTTTCTCTGACAGTATTATTATTTTACTCCACTGTATGGCCGAGTCTATAACAATGTGCCAGACCCTAACCCTCTGTTTTTTTCTTGTGCACACTCAGGCTCAAAACGGAGTTTTTAGAAATCTCCACTTGGCCAGAGTTTTCAAAAATAATTTTAGGAATGTAAAACACTGTTAATGTTTGAATGACAGGCATAACTGCATAAACATGTATCCGTTTTCCCAGATATTCGGCTATGTGTGGACTAGCCCTATATCCGGTGTGAAGGGGGCCTAAGCCAAATATGCCAAAATAATAATGTACACACCCATAATAACATTGTTGCCTATAATACTCTGGGTTGTTTTTTTTATCATGAGCTGTTTGTCTTGTCCAGACAAGATGATATTTGCTTACACTTTTAATATGATAACATAATGCCAAGCTCAGATTTATAGCAATCAGACAATGCAATACTAGACTCAACAAAAATTATTTTGCCCAACATATCCTTCTACTTAGAAAATATGGCACATGCTTTGATAGACAACTATTTAAAAAAAATGCTGGTGTAGCATTAATGGTTTCCCATAGTGCCAAATAACAAAAGTGGCCTTTGGTCTCTCTGACTGTGTAAAAGCTGCACACAATATATGAAACGGTGATTTTTAATAAGAGCCATATCACAGTGACTGGGGGAGCTCTCTTCATTCAACCTTTGATGTGAACTTCACAAAGGTTATGCAGGCTTTCCAACCAGCTGAGAAATGACTTGAAAATGAAACTGCCCCCCCCTCCACAGATGACTTGGAGAAACTCATTAACACACATATTGCTTCTCAATTAGGTCACTGTAACTGCAGTCCTTCAGCCTCGTTCAAAGGTCGCTTTTACCCTGAGAAGCTAATCTATATGTATTCACAATGGCTTTGAAAGTTCCTCTAAAGTTCATTCCAAGATCTTACTGGTACCAATATGCACAGTATGATCCAGCCTGAGGGTTACATTTCTAAAATGTTTTACGTGTCCTCAGAACCCTCCAGTCCCTTCCATATCTTCCATACAGTGTCTCCAGGATAAAATGCAACTGGACTTCATTTCTTGGTTCTTGAGGATTTCTTCCCTAAAGAGTTCTTAATTGTTTTTGTCCCGACAACAACTTTAGTTTCCTACTGTTCAAAGCATCGAGGATTACCACGATTCAGTACCTTCATTACCGTGATACAAAAAAAAAAAGTAGTTTATCTTAAATTAACTAAATTTCCCCAGCAGTTTCAGAGTCAATGGCTATCGTTATTTATGTTTTATGATATGGAGCCAGTTTCTATTCTAGCATTAATTGGGAATTGAACAAGCACCTCTTTTTGCAGTTAAAAAGAATCTGTCCTATTTGTTGCTCATAAATAACAAAATGCCTTAAAAATAATCTGTAATATATGAAAGTTTCAGCAAATAAAAGATAATCAAATTTAGCCCTTTAATTGAGCACTATGAATCAGATCCTGTTTTAGCTTATATATATATATATATATATATATATATATATATATATATATATATATATATATATATATATATGTGTGTGTTGCCCTGGGCAGTGAGCCACATCACTCAAATCAAAAACGTCCACTGTACAGATCCCCTCATGAAAAGTTATCATTTCGTATTTTAGGCAAGAAATTTATTTTCATGATCAGTTCAACTGCAGATAAATGCTAATTTATTTTTGTTCTTTCCCAGATTTCGCAGTGATTTCTTCAATTTGCAACTCATTTCCTGTACACATTTAATATTCAAAACTGATTGGAAATGCTGGTACCAGAAAAAAAAAAAATACAATTACAGCATTAAAAAGCGAGCAGCCAAACCTTTTGTGAAAAGCTTGCCAACTAATTGTATGCAGCTCAACAAATAAAACTTGTTTAGATGAAATTCTTCAGTCCTGCAGCTCTTAAAAATCTCACACGTACCATTACAAAAGAATATTCAATTGCTGCAATGCCAATATTCCTTACAAGCCTGTTTTTTGTTCTTGATCCAAGTAGTTGTTTATCTATTATAAGAGCAGCCCGGCGCTCCCCAGCCAGACGCGCGGCACAATACTTACTATCTCCATGGCAGCGGAGCGGTCCAACGGTGAGTTTGGCCTCAGAGCGCGCTCTGTTTGTGTCGCCAACAGCAACCTGGCTAACTGGCAGGTGCTCTTTATATGTCAAGAGACCAGAATCTTCCCTCCTAGAAAAAAAGAGAGATTTCCCACATTACCGACTGATTTCTGCTATAGGCTACTATTTAAATATACATCGTTTTGGCCGTTGTTCTGACTAATTCTAAGCAATTGGTTTCATTTCAGTTTCTTTATATAGCACCAAATCACAACACATGTCACCTCAAGCACTTTACAAAGTTAATCATATAGACAGATTGATTGATAAAAGTTTTTTTGTCTAGGGAAACCTGGCAGCTTGCATCAAATCACCGACTTGCAGCATTCACTCCTCTTGGATGAGCATGTAGGGAGAGAGGACAGTCGCTTGCAACACATTGTTGACTTTGAAGCAAACTCTCATACCGAGCTTGCATGTAGCAACTGTGAAAAGGAAGTCTTTAACAGGAAGAAACCTCCAGCAGAACAAGGCTACATTTACGGTTCCTGTCCAACACAACTCATGAAAGATTCATGATTTCATCAACACCTTTCTGCTTCTCTCACTTGTCTGATGTGGTTTTATACGTGAAATAGAAAAGGCAACACAAAGTAAAATGCGCATAACATATGTTAGCAGTGCATATATATTAACCCTTCACAGAACATAGCATCTGTTTAGCCATATTACAGAAATGCAGACTAATGTAAAATATTTTAAGCATACGGTGCTTAAAATATAACTGCAAGTTCAGTAGCATCCCGATAAGGATGTGTGAAAACTCCTGAAAGATGTTCATCTTTAAGCGCAGTGGCATAATCCCTCGCAGAAAAATAAAGACAAATACAACAAAAAATCCTTTAGTTTGATTTGTTAGGAAATAAAAAAAAAAGACTTTGTACAATTTACTTTATAACAAGTGTTACCCCGTTCACAAAACATTTCAAGGTGGGATTAAGTGTGTGTTTTGAGAAAGAACTGAGGTGGTTTTGGGACAGGTTGCTGAACTCAACCTGCATATATTATTAAGCCGCTGAGTAACCAGATGAGACAGTCATAGCTCTGTATCAACTGACTAGTGAGCAAGTAAACTACTACTGCGCCTCGACTGCCTGAAGTATCAATCAGAGGGCATTCGCTTCCACCTGGCTGGGGAACTTAGAGAAGAAAACACAGAGAGAAACAGATCATTGGACTTTGCCCAAGCATAGTGTCTTCAGTAGGTAATCTTGAAAATAAAACACAATCATAAAGGCCCACGCCACCGACATTTGTAACCGTTTGAGTTTTCTGTCACGTACTTTATTTGCATCACACCACAGCAACCCTGCTGAGCTAATCTTCATGGGTCAAAGGTAGGACTGTTTATGAAACAGGCTAATGCTACCTATGACAATGTCCTTAAAAAAAAATACAACTGAATCATTTTTTTATTTGATCAAAGTGTCTATGAACTCTCTTTTAGGTAAAATTAGGACATTTATGAACATTAAATTCTCAAGCCACCGTCCAATAAGCTGGATAAAGGTCGATATCTACCCGGCCACCACACACATACAGAGGAGAAGGATGAAGGAGGTAAACAATCTCTAAAACTCAACGTTTGAAAACTGAAGCAGAGAGAGGCATCTTCATAACAACAATAAGATGTCACGTAAGTGCCAAGAGCTAAACTGGGAATGTTCCACAAGAAAGTATTTTATGTCCTACTAACACAAACGTGGAGTTTGCTAAACTCTTTTGCTAACTTTGGTTAAATCAGACTAAGTTTGAGCTTTGCAGGAATAAACATTTCAAGGGGCTTGTCATGAAACAAAGGATGAATATGTAGAAAAGCACGTCATGCCCATTAACCATAGTTCTTAGGAGGCCCGTTTCTTTTTCAGAGGCTCAGGGGGTTCTGGACACCGTGACTCGATTTTTTTTGGCTAATTTAGTTATGGACTATGAACGACCTGGAGAAGTTGGGCAAAGAAGTCAAATTGGTCACATATCTCTCTAATATCTATGTTAAAGGGGATGCATCATGCAAAATCCACTTTTCTAGCCCTTAAATACATTTTGTTGTGTATTTGGAGTCTCTAGGAGTGCAGAAAAGTAAAATGAAGTCTGTCCAGGAACTGTGCGGATATCTTTATATTCTGTTTGGGTCGGATTTTTTCAAGCCATCTTCTCTGTTTTCCATTACTTTCACTGAACGATTACGTCACAATTTTTGCTGGAGAGCTGCTAAACAAGGCCATGGTCTTCCGGCTGACCAATCTCATGAATTTATTTCTCGCTGCGATTGGGGAGTCCAAACTACAGCTACCTAGAGAGGGGTGGGGGTTGTGAAGTGCTTCCTTTGAATTTAAAGACACGGCACCAAAACGAGCTACTCTCACACGCACCTCAGAACAGGGGCAACAGAGAAAAAATGTATATTGATAAAATAGAAATCAGATTGATCGATATTGATAATTATCAAAAAAATTCAAAAGATATATTTTAAGTGCAGCCCTGGCCATTTTATGCTGTTGCTTGATGTCATATTTTTAAATAAAGAACACAGAATTCAAACACAAGCCTCTATTGAACCAAAAAAAACTGTAAGTCTTAGAAACAAAAAAAGAAAACATGCTCTCTGAACTGTTTGAAGCTTGGTGACAGAGCTTATCTGGGTCTGGGTTTGTGATTGGTTGGGAGGATGTAAAGACTGTAGTATTAATCTATATTCCTGGCTAGAACGCAAAAGGAAGCAAAACTGATCTTCTATTGAACTTTTTATTGACCCCTTTTTTCCTATTGAGTCACGTGTCTATTGATCGATATATATCGTTATTGAATTATCGTCCAATAATGAGGAATTTAGACCCAATTTAGACTCATTAGAGTTCTGTTTTATGTAGACCACACCTGAATGCTTAGCGTGTGAAAAGGAAGAACATATAAGCACGATATGTCCCCTAACTTTCTTCCTTTTGTCAGAAAAAGGTCTGTAGAAAATACAGAGAGCACAGCTAACTATATTTGTACCACCTGTAATTTTCCAGACATATTATATCATAACAGATTGTTTTTTTCCTACAGAATAAATATACTTAAATTAATGGTTGACTTTGTCCCATATTTCCAGTGTGTGATTATGCAACTTCAATAAATTATGTATTTATTTCAAAGTACATATTTACTATGGGTTTCACTATATGTGGCCAGCTGCTGTGGCTATTGTGTCCACCAGAGATGCTTTACACCATGCACAGAAGGGTTATATTGCATTTTTTGTGTAAGGGATTTGGGAATGTGCATATTCACTGTGCATAACTTGTTTATGTGCTGCCTACTGCCACTTTTAATGACTAAAAAAAGTTTTAGAGTGGTTGCCTGTGAATCACTATACAAGAGGTATGTAGCTTAAAGTGGAAGCCAAGATCCCACTGTGAATAATATAACATCAAGTTTAGTGCTGTGAGATTTCTCTTCAAACATTTCACTTGGTGTGCTGATTACACAAAAACCCATTTTGACTGCAAATATCCCATTTTCACAGTAATATTTACCACTACTGCCAAAAGTAGATAGAAATGGATTAAAACAGCATTTTGTGCACATTCAAATTAGTAAGGAGTAGTCTTGTAACTCGTTTTAGGGCTATTTTGTTGATTGAAGTGGGAAAATTTGAGAGCTGCTCGCTGTGTGCACTAGAGTTTTGCTCCTCATGTTATTTTTTTTAATTACATCATTTGAAAGGGAGAAAGAACAGTCAAACCAAGCTTTGTCATTGCATTTATCACGTTTATTGAGAATTGTAAAAGATATTCAGATAGTTTAAACTGCACAGATATCCTGTGCAGTTTTTTTTCTAATAGACATTCAGTGTAATACAGTGTAATCTGAATCAATGAAAAAGTTAAATGTCATTGTTAAACATGGATTGCTGGAGTATGACACCAGATAGAAAAACAGTTAAGCTAAATCATTATAATGACATTTTTAACATTTCTCTCTCAGTGTAACTCTCTGCCCTTGGAGCGGTCTTCAGGATGTTGACTACAGCTCAGATTGATTTCCCCATTTAAGGATATTCAACCAATTCCCTCTTGGCTTGTTTTGTCTATATGTTAACAATTGTGCCCATTGAAATTTGTTGCATTTGACTGAATCTCTGGACTCAGAAAGCCTCTGTACACTTCTGGCCCATCTGATTCACTCCGCAGTGAAATTGTCAGTAAATGTCAGCGTTCTAGTTTCACTGACAGCATGAGTGTTTAGACCGGTCCCGTATTTTACAGATGAGATGGCGCTTTAGGCAATGTTTACCCTGTCTCTTACCATCATTTTGATATGAGCTTGTTTTTAAACCATCAGTCCAGGCAAATTAAGTTTCTTTCAGCGTGTTTTTTGATAAAGTGCAATCCTGCCTCCCTGCTGTGTGTATCTTGTAGTGAATCCTCTGAGATTTGGAGTCTGCTCTTCATCTCTGCGGAGGAAACATGCATGCCTACAGAAACAGTTTGACTTGTGTTTGTCCTTGACAACAAAAACCTGTTATTCTGAGCAGCAGAAAGAGTTTCTTGCTCTATTCGCTCATTTACTATCATCTGGATTTCCTGTATATAATTGCTGTTTTAGAAAACAGCAAATGCTGAATTTTCTAGACTTGCCACTTTATAATCTCCCTTCCCGATATCTCGTTGCCAGAGTTTTATATTTTAACCCATCATATTGTTTTTACTCCAGGGGCCAGCTGTCTATCTAAACGTGAATCTAATCATGGCAACTGATCTGCACAGGGCTAGAGTGTTAATAGTTAGGTAAGGTAAGTAAAAACATATTCCAATAAGCATGTGCATCTTTTATTAAATCAAAGTGATTTATTTTAATCAGTGTAGCCATTAAAACAAATAGTAATCGGTGAATGAACCTGCTCATGTGTAAAAATAGTTAATTCTGATGAATACGTACTACTGCACTGGTTGCAACTGCACCAGTAATATAATGGAGTAAGTCACTGCCATTATTGTGTAAATGAAAAATAATGAACCATTTAGTATAAAGAAAATATCTGTACAGTTTAATGACAACCTAATAAACTAATGATATAAAAATTCATGTATACAGTATTTGGCTGTGTGGATATATATATAGCTAACCTCCAAATAATTCTTACCCCAGGTCTATTTGGATTTAAGGTAGTCTTTTAACTTTACCAACATTTTTCTTCTGACTGTAATTAATACACATTTTTTAGAGCGGCCCAGTCAGAGTCTCTACTTGACTCTGGGAGCTAAAGATTTGGCTTCTGCTACCATTAGTCTCCTTCTTAAGCCAAGCGAAGACCCTGTGTTTCCTAGCAGCTATCGTCCCATATCCCTTATTATCGCTGATATTAAAATAATCTGTAGAGCTCTTGCAAAGCGATTAGATAAGGTCACTCCTCTCATAATACACCTTGATCAGACTAGTTTGATTAAAGGCAGGCAGACATCCACAAAAGCACGCAGATTACTTAATTTAATGGATTATTCCTACAGTAAAAATCCAATATATTGTCTTTAGATGCAGAAAAAACATTTGATTGAGCTAATTTGAGATTTTTATTCGCTACTCTACATAAATGTTATTTTGGAACTTTTTTAATGAATCGGTTAAAAAACTTTTCCATCTTACAATTTCCATCTTAAACAGCGACACGCCTTTCTCAGTCAGACATTGGGAGAGAAGTTATGTAACCATTCAGAGTTGTTTAAATGTGACTAAAATACATAAAATACATAACATGCACCTTGTAGATAGTCTCTCGCCTTCACATCAAAGTGGCTTTTTTTAGCAACACCTGAATCTCTGAAAATGTATTAATATGGGCGATATACAATGTTATAAAAGTAAAATCCCTCGCAAGTTCACTCTGTTGATCTAAAGAGTTGTTTAAATCTGTGGGAGGGTTAAACTGGATGACAAATGCTCTTCTGTCCCTGAAGGTAATCATACGAGTTACATAACTGTCTCTTGTCATGAGAGAAGTATGGTTTACTGGTGGTAATACTGCGTTGACCCCACTAGTTAAACAGCGGCTTAAAATATTCCTAAAAGAGGCAGGTAAGTGTTTAATTTCTCCATTAAACCACGTTCAAGAAAACAACACCTGTGCTTTCTTAAAAATACGATATAGAATTTGTTAATCAGCATGATGGAAAGAACATTATTTGAATTGTGTAACAAACATTGTGTGACGAACTTTACTGTGATCTAGAAGGATAATACTAGACCACTACATGCATTTTGCCATATTTCTTTCTTAGAATTATAATTTGTGAATGTAGGACAGCATTTGTTTTGTTATTGGAATCTGGGATGATTCCTGCAGAATTTGAGTTCTTAGTGTTATTCTCTTAAACAGGTGTTGTATATTTCTAAAAAAGATATATGAGTTGCAGGCCCATCAGGCTGGCACATGGTTTCCATGCGCCAGCCTAGACCAAGTAGCTGCCAGTAGTAGCTGTGGAGAGATGCTGTTTTCTAAAACATAATCAGCGTAAATCCTAACCTTCCCTCCTAATTAGGGATGCAGGACTACAGGAGTTAAACTGCACACTTAACCACCAGTACAAAATGTGTGCCTCTGAAGTGTAAAGAAGGAATAACAAGTTATTAACAAATTGCTCGGTACAACAAAGCGGAAAAAAGTGTTTGAATATAATTGAATAACAAAGGGAGGTTATGGACAACATATTGTTTTCTAACTGCTTTTGGGTGAGTTATTTTAAACCTGGTGTGTTGTCTACTTTTAGCTTTCACTTCTGTACCAACAAATGACATTATGATGAAGTCAAAGTTTAAACAATAATGCATATATAGTTCCTGGTAAACAGACACAAGCTGTTCTAAAGGAGATACTTAATGCACATTTTGATCCATGCTTAGGGGCTCTTATTTTTTAAAGCTATTTTTCTTTTGTTAGAAAAAAAAATTACAAAAGAGAATGAATATAATTGAATGAACATAATTTCCGACAAAAGCTGGAATGCTGGATCCTGATCATGAGGAGTTTTTCTGCCAAAACAACTGCCTTGAATTTTTTTTTTCTTTTGGCATTTATTTTGTCCTCTCCACAAAAAGCCTTTCCTGGAGACGAGTGAAATTTACTGGCAACATTTTCACGACACATTCTGGAAGATGTACAAAAGGAAAAAAAAAAAACTCTTTTGTCAAAGCAGTTGCTAGCATACACATTGTATGCCGGCACTCATTTAGTCGAGGACACACAAATTCACAAAAAGTTTTTAATATGTCCATTTTTAAATAAATTACAAAAAAACCCTCTCTTTCTTACCAAAACAGCACTCATTAAGTGTGTGAATATAGCAGAACATTTTCATTTTGAAAAACCTCTTTGTTCAAGTGGACAGAGTTTTATTCAGCATTTCATCTGTTTTATTTATTAGCTAACATGCAATAATTAAAAAAAAAAAATAAATAAATAAAAATGTCACAGTAAACCTGAGACTTTATGTAGACACCATAAATTACACTCTGCCATTTTATTAAGTACACCTGTTCAACTTCTTGTGAAAACATATGGTGAATAAGTCGGTGACATGGCAGCAATTCAACTCATTTAGCCATTTAGATATGTTGAGGGTCATTTGTTGAAGCAAAGAATGGACTGAGCACCAGAACTGAGATGAAAGGCGATTTGAGGGAAATCTGACCGTAGCATGGGCCATAAGAGGGGCCCGGACCAGTTCTACAGGGGCACTGCTCCTGTTGGCCCCCATCTAGAACCGCCCATGCAATCCTCTACCAGCAAGCTGTGCTTCAAGAAATACCTAGTATGCCTGAATTGGGAGCTATTACTTATAGTATTTGGTGATTACCCTAAAATCATGCTATTCACAACCATCTTAATTAGTAGCACTGAAACAGATATGGAGCTAAGACAGTCTTATCTCCCTTTCTTAAAGCTTCAGTCCAGTCCAAAATTAGTTGCTACTAATAGGAGTTGAGGTTTTGTGCCCCACCTAGCTTATCATGCCAGAGAAGCCACTGGTCATTATGGTAACAAGTAACGACAATAAAGATTGATTCTGATTCTTTGTTCTCCTCCAACCTCGCGAGGACAGGTGGGTATAGAGCAGGGGTCACCAACCTTTTTGAAACAGAGAGCTACTTCATTGGTGTTGTGTTATACGAGGGTCTACCAGTACTGACTATTGAACCAGAAGAGTCAGAGTTCATCTTAACTTTATGTGAAATAAACACATTTTTCATGCTTTGTAATAGATATCGTCATCATTAAATCCATATAAATGCAAGTGTGAATAAACAGAGTAACAGAATAAAATTAAGTTTTAGATGCAGCTCACTGGTGCCATTTTTAGAACAGGCTCTTGGGCACCAAATGTGGTTCACGGGGGCTACTAGGTGCCCGTGGGAACCATGTTGGTGACCCCTGGTATAGGATGGATGGATGGATGATCATGTAAATACTCATGCTGTGCCACCTCAGGTACCAAGAAGTGAGTCCTGATCACACTGTTCTTGCCAAGGTTAAACGTATTATGAATCTCCAACAATGCTTTAAAGAATCTTGCTCAATGTAGAATAACCTAGTTGACATTTAACATATTTTTGGGACGATAAGGTGCACTTAAAAATACTTTTATAGTTCCAATCACTTACCATTGATTGGCATCTGCGTCACAGTTGCAGTCGTATTTGGGGTCAGTGCAGTTCTTGTTGATGCCACAGGCACACTTCTGGATTCCGGGCCCCGATCCGCCCCAGTAAAAATGCTTCTCGCTGCCCCGGCCCACCCACCATGTGTAGGGGGTCCCGTCTGTGAATGAAACACACAAAACGCAAAGGGCAACCTGTCAGTCTTTTTCCATCCTCACTGTTCCCGCCGTCTTGCTTGTTTTGGGCTTTACAGAAAAATCAAACAACAGACGAAAATGCAGACAAGCATGGAGGTCGATACAATTGTTTTGTTGGACCCTTTAAATTCAATATGATGACACGTAAACAACTACCAAACTATTTTTTGAGGTTTTCTAGTTTATGAATATATTGACTACTGATAGCTGCCTGCTGACTGTAATTCATTTGCTCAACATGTTTAGACACATAAATGCCTCCGAGACTGACAGGCACACCTAGTCACAGATCACTCCTGGGATTTTACAATACAAACACAGGTTCACTGATGCATTTTCCTTTATTTCTGCACTTGGCGTGTGGGTATAAAAACGTCAGCGTTGATATAGGCTCTTTTGGGCGCATCTGTTTGTGCGTCTGCCGGGTGCTCGTGTGCACGTCTCCATTGTTAGATAAAAGGTGAAGAACCGCTGACCTCCAATAAGAAATGCAATATTGTTTTCTTTGCCTTGGATAATATATTCTGGCATGTGACGGTAACTATGCTGAGAGATAAGCGTAAATATATAGGTGGCAGGCAATATATCACGGCAAAAAATAAAATAATAATAAAATAACACAACAATATGAGGTTTAAAACAATATTGCGTCTCTAACTTTATTCCCCGTGAAATAAACTGGATGGTCAATATCAGTTTGTAAAATGCCATCAAAGCCGATGAAATCGCTTGAGCAACGCTTTTTTTTTACGGAAAAGGCATTGAAGCAGACTTGATGAAGCAAAATTGCATTGAGAGGCTTGATATATTGTATTATCACAGTGTGTGGGGCGAAACTCCAGGAGGAAGCTAGAAACGTGTCTATGTGTCTTTTAACTGTAGGCCGTGAGCGGGAGTGTGTGCGTGTTCGGCCTTGGTGACCCGCGGTTTTATTACTCTTGTGAAGAGAATTAGCTTCATCTCTCTTCGGGCCACTGTTCAGACAAGCCATCATCAGCAGGATTAACAGGGCTGCCTCAAGAGACTTCACAGCGCTCTCACTTTATGTGTTAATGTAACTGTGTTCTTTCTGTGGCACTTCAGTACCAGCGAGAATGAGTATGTCCGATACAGTTTCAGCCTCACACTCAGACCCGCGATCCCATTGCACGCCCAACCTGGCTGAGTCCAGAATATCCAGAAGAGCCACTCATCTTGTTAAGTCATTGACCCTGAAGAGGATCTGCAGTCACTTTGAACATGTTCAAAGTGAAAGACAAGTGAAAGTAAGTACGCTCTTCTTGCTTGAGTAGATGTTTGGAGCAGAAACATGATTAAGGTATGAGAGGGTGAAAAAAAAGGATACAAGACATAATTTGTGTATCAAACACTTTCAAATTTACATCTCACCTTTAAGAAAGAAAATGTGCAAAAACACTCTTTGAGAAGTTAAAAAAAAAAAAAAATATCAGGTGCTTATCGGGGCTGATTTATTTCCCCTCATTGTGAGTTGTAAAATGTCTTATTCTTGACTAATATGTCTAATAAAGGTGCGGTGAATCTCTCACCGTCTTTCCCTATCTTTACTTTCCACAGATCTTCCTACATTGTTTTAAACTGGTTAAAGGGAAGTCTTCAATAAGTTCAGTTCTAACGGGCAGACGAAGTGCAGCAGCTGAGTGCAAAAATCAATAAATTAATTAGTAGATTACGTAACAAATACCATGGCAGAACAACCGAGAAATGGAGTTGAGTTCATCATCCATTTGGCCTTCTGATACTATGAACTCTTTGTGTCTAAGTAGGATGTAGGTCAATACTGGACAGAAACAGCATGGGAGCAGGTTATTTCACTCCATGGTAGAGACTGGTTGGGTGCAAAACGGTCATGGCAAATAGGATTTCACAGTGTCCTGGATCTAACGGAGGTTTTCTTCCTGATAAAGGGAGTTGTTTCTTTCCACCGTCGCCACATGCTGACTTCATGAGAGGGATTGCTGCAAAGTGAACAACTTGATGCAAGTGGTTGGGTTTCCTAAAATTGAAAAACCTTTTACCAATTGGCATCATATTAAAGGAGCTATAAGCAAGATATTTACTGTAAAATCAACATAAATCATTCTCATTTGTCACCCAGAATGGAAGTAACATTCCCTATAAAAGATTTGTTCTCTCAATCAGCGATGTCTTAGTCAAGTCTTTCTCCTTTCAAACCTAGAGGTACGGTCCAGTACTACTTTGGTAAAGAGTGTAGACCGAGTTTTCTTCCTGGTTCCTGAGCCAATCATATGGAAGTTCCCAGGGTTCCCAAAACAGAGCGCAGCATTTGGTATTTTATTTTGGCAAAAGAGCAGTGGCCTGCAAACATGGAAGCCAGCATGAGAAGCAGACCAGAAATTGAATTTTTACTGCCACAAGACATGTATATGATGTATTTTCTTCTGTGACTTTTACAGCAACAGCGGAACGTTGAGTAAATGGCTCGTCTCCAAGAAAGGCATTGCGTATGTGTTGTTAAAATTTTAACCACTAAGTGTCATTAGTATTTATAGTTCCTTTAACTGCTTTGGGTTATAACTATGTCTATAACACATGTCATCAAACTTAAATCTGATGAGTTTTTGTATTTAAATTGTGTCCATCAGAAGGCTGCTTATTGTGGTTCAGTCGGGGTTATCATATTTTTCAGGTGTAAAACTGGCCTGAATGGGGATCAGAGGCAAAACAAATGCAATGACAGTCTCCTGAAACGGTTAAATCAAATCACATGTGAGGTTTTAGAACTGCCATGTGTATGTTTCTCCAAAAAAGAAAAGAAAAATTAAAATAGATAGCAACCAAAAGAAATACACTGATGCACTGGATTTACCTACATGGGTAAAGAATGGAAGTAGTGAAAAAAAGGCAATGCATGGTTACAATAAAATATATAAATGAATGGAGGAATGGATCTAACAGCATTTGGTGAATAGTGGTGGCTTAGTGGTCAGAGCAGGGTGCAAGAACCCAGCTTGATCCCCACAGACACCATGGGTCTCTTAGAGAGGCAGGGTACACCCATAACAGGTCACTAGTCCATAACAGGGCAATCACACAGTTCAGAGAGACCAATTAACCTAACAAACATGTTGTGGGACGAAGCCGGAGCCACACATGCTCAGGGAGAACATGCAAACTCCAGGCTGGGATTCAAACCCTGCACCTTCTTGCTACCAGGCAACATAGCTAACAACAGTGCCACTCCCTTTCTGTGTATGCTTATTTATTTTCTTTAGACAATTGTTCTGATGTTCCTTTTCACAGCCCTGGTTAGCTTGGTTTGCATCTCAGCAGTCTTCGGTTATTTTTCAGACTGAAAGCATGCTGACCACTCAGCTGTTTTTTTTATTTGTTTACAACATAAATTGTCTTCAAAACCCCACACCTTGTATCTGTATCTGTCACTTTTCTTACTTTCCTTCACTTTGTGAAGCCAGTTTTCACAGATCCACTGACTGTGGGCTGCTTCTGATACTGTATTTTAGTTAACTACTAATCTAGACATTGTTATGATCCACAGGAACTGTTTTGCGGAACATATGCAGCAGCTGACTGTCATGTTAGATAAAAAAAAAGATTCCAAAACTTGGGTGCAGCCTCTAAAAACCAAAGACAGAAACAGATGTGAGGCAGTCAAAAGAAAAAGCGGGTTGAGATCACAGACTCATTATGAAGGCTGCAGCCAGAATAAGGCGTTAGATCTGGTCTACTAGAGCAAATGTTAGGTGGTGCTGTCTATAAAGCCAGCCCTTTGTGGGGCCTCTCCGCTTCACACTCTGAAATTTTCTCTTGCTTCTGTCTGGTCCTCTAATGTGTAAAATTGAAGGCCAGTAGTGTTTTGTCCCAGAAGGTCAAGGTAATCTACTGCTTTGTCTCACACATCAGCTAGAAACTGTCCAAACAAAAGGTCCATACAAAGCCGTGCCAAAAGAAGAGTGCTTGGACATCAAGGTGGCGGGATGTAGATGATTCACAGCTGCAGAGGAAGAGGTTGATTAGTGTGATTAAGGGACAAGTGCCAGGTATGACTGATTGGCACAACTGTGGAGGATTACTAATCAGTCTCCCTCTCTCATTATAGTCAGTGCTTTGGCCAAAATCTACGAAACATGAGCCGCACAAAGCGCTGCCACCATACGGTGGCCACTGTCTATGAACTGTTCTAACTTTCACGTTGCAAATAAGTTAATAAAAAATAAAGGCCAAGCTTTTGCTTGTCCTGGCAGGGTGGAAACCAAGTGTACTGAGAGACTTTGTTGCTGTTAAAATCATAACTGGCCTGAACTAAACGTAACTTTTTCACAGCAGCCTCGGTGAGGGGGACATCTTGATTTAGAGTCAAAGCCTCGCAAATAAGTGTTTAGGAAAAGCATTCATGTCCCTTGTACTTGCAAATATCTTTTTATTAAAATGGATGGAAAATGCAAGGGTTTACAAATTTTTTACAACTCTGTAAAGTGCTGTGTGCATTTGTTTTTAGCTGTTTTCATACCCAGATTGATTTACACAAAGGTGGAGTCTTATTTACTAATTTCATAAACCTTGAAGCAGTTGGTTAGCTGGACTTTAGCAAGAGGTAAAGGGGGTTGAATACAAACATAAGCCAGACTTTTCAGATGTTTATTTGCAAAACTAATGTATCGGTACATCACCTACTTTTTTAATAAAAGAGGATTTAAGTTAAAGGTTGCAAAAGTAAATCAAAGTGAAAACATTTAAGCCGAATTCTTGTTCAAAGCACTGCTCCCCTGGGTAGGCTCAAGAAGTCTGAGGGCTGCAGTGCTTAAGCAAAATCAATTGGGCTGGCAAAATTAGGGGCTTTATTTCATGTCTAGAAAGAGCAAACAATAAGCATAAAAAATAAAAATCCAAACAAAAAGCCCAGTTTCCAAATTTCCTCACTGTGGGACAATAAAGGATATTTCTATTCCATGTCTGCCTTTTGTGTGGCCTTTTACTCCCACTACCTTATCAAAGCTTTTACCTACAACTATTCCTGTATATAAAACAGCGAAACAAAGTATTGCAATGCAAAAAAAGTCACACTTGACCATTTTTCATAGCTTGGCTTTCTGTGATAGGAGAGCAGATGAGAGGAGACAGGAGGAGAGGAACAGCGGGGAATCAGGTGGAATGGGAGCCACATATCGTGCCAGTTTAACTCTCCGGTGAGGTTTTGGTTCGTTCTGCCAACACAAACAACTCACGAGTGAAGAAAAAGAGAGAGGAAAAGAGTGGAAGGAGAGATGAGAGCACAGCAGCACTGATGGGTGAAGATGTGAGAGGAGGAGAGATGGAATCAGACTGGCACCGAGTTCAGATGGGGATCCGCAGAGAGAGGGCGCTGCCAAGATGACTCCGAGAAGGCTTGTTTCGGTGTGTAGGTGCGTGGCTGTGTTTATGAGAAGAAAAGAGAGCATATGTTTGGAAGGTGCAAAATTTGTAAGGTAAAAATTGTGTGCCAGAGTATCATCCGGATACACAGCATAGTGGTAGATTATATATGCATATTTGTTTGAGTCCGTCCAATGCAATAAAATAATCTATCTATCTATCTATCTATCTATCTATCTATCTATCTATCTATCTATCTATCTATCTATCTATCTATCTATCTATCTATCTATCTATCTATCTATCTATCTATCTATCTATCTATGGAGAAAGAAAGAGAGAATTTGTCAGTTCCTTATAACCTTAACTCTCTGCATCTATTCCAAACTCCTTTTTTGTCTGCTTCACCACCAAATCCCTCCGCAACATGGATAATGTTTATAGGAGAGGAGAAAGCAGCCATGACAGATTGATAAGGCCTGGAGTCGTGCTCCTCCTCTGTCCTCGGGGGACAGCAATGCAGCAGTACTTGTTGTGATCTATTTGTTGCTTAAGCAATATACAAAACGTGCACACATGCCCACCCACAGACACACTCAGCTATTTATCTCATCTCCTATCCAGAAGGTTAATGTCCACATCTTCATCTTGTCGGCTCTGCTTTGTCGAGACTCCCACAACTAAAGACGGATCGAGCCGCAGAGAGAAAACACAGAGGGGAACAGTCGCAGGACGACAGAGATAGGGGGTTAACAGATAGGAATAACGACAATGAAACAAAAAAAAAATTACAGTAATGCAAGAAAATGAAATATCTAGCTGTGAAAAATGATGAGGGGCCTCATAGTCGCAGACATCCATCGTTAGTGAGCAATCAGATGCAAAGCGATAGGCAGAAAACTCATATTTGAGTTTTTCCTGATAACAAACTGAAATATCAGCTTGTCACAGACAATTTCCATCTTTTTTTTTGCCTGACATCGCCTCCTTTCTATTCAACTTGGATGACTGAGGGGATTCAGATTTCCTATATCAAGCACTTGAGTGTCTCACACAGTTTGAGAACAGCCTGAGCTGTGTGCTGAGTGGGCAAACCGTTGGTCCTCTTTCTGTATTTTATTTATTTTGTGGCCATCTCATGTTAGGGGACTTTATGAGTTCCCTGCACATGATGGAGAATCCTATCATGTTCCTCTGAGGACCGACTTTGTGACCGCAGGCAGAAAAAATACTTTTGAAATTCAAGAAACCAGATATTGTGAGATATATAATCCACTTTAATGATGCTTCTGTGTATTGGATAGCATAATGATTATATTATTAATAGTCATTATGTAAAAAGTACCCACCCATCAAATCGTAAGTACATTTGAAGGGCTGAAACACTGTGTTTGTGTCGTATTAAACTGGGGCCCTAAGTCAGATACAGAGAATGGAAACACAGTGAAAAATAATTGTAGCAACATACGTGCAGTGCTTGTGTCCATAATACCTTCAATATCTAAGATATGTGCATTTGTCAAACACAGAAACATCAAAATCACACACAGCTTATGTTAAACAATCACTGCTAGTATAGGCAAAAGATCTAAGACTGCAAAAGACAAAAGCCACAAACGGCATTGAAAATTACAAGTTCTCTTAAATATCTGTTTGCCATCCTATTCAAGAACTTTTATTCTCTTCCCCTGTTTACTTGAAAGTGTCTCACTTGCCATTTCCATTCAATTGCCGTGTGAATTTTATGCAAAGGGTGGCAAAAAGAGAAAAAACAGAAAATTCAAATTAGGTGCGTTTCCAATTTCTGCTTTGGAGCGAATTAACTAGGAGACACAAAGTGTAATTTCTTCAGCAGTGAACGTTACGCATGGCTGTAATAAACAGGAAGTAGAGGTTACGAACTAGCGTGGACCACAATCGGAGAAAAATGGATGGAGGTTTTCAGGAATGTGTTGCAATCAGGCATGTTGTAACTGTTCTGTCATGTCAACGAGTACTGGGGATGTTAAATGCTGTCCGGAGATGTAGAGAAAGAAATGCAATTGTTTGCACAATATGAGAATATCTGGCAACACACCATCAACAAAAACAGCTGACCAGTCATGTGAGGTAAATGTTCTCTATGTCAGAACTCATTCAGCAAATGCGTTTCCATCTCCCGTTTAGCGCATAGACTCTTCTTCGGAAAAGCCGAGAACCACCTCAAATTAGCGTGAAAATGTCTTTGCGAAACTGAGGAAGTCCCATCAACCATTTCTAATATGATACTTCAAAATGCGCATAAAAATGTTAATAGAAACACGGCTTATGAGAGCACAGTGAGGTCAGAGTGCACTGCAAAATGATTTACAACATTTACATTTACACCTTTGGTAATGTTACTAACACAAACTATTACGTGTGTTTCATGCCTATTTTATGTGACAGACTAACACAAAGTAGTGGATAATTGTGAATGGGAAAGAAAAAGATGTTTGTTTCTTTTTTATATAAATAATCTTAAACGTTTAGTCTGCCTTTGTATTTATCCCCATTTACTCTGATACTTTTAAATGATATTCATTGCACTTCCTTCAGAACGCCTTACTAGCTTATTCAAAAGTCCAAGTGTCAGTAATCTAATTTCAGTATAAATCCAGCCGTTCTGTAAAGAGGGTCGAGGTTCATAAGAAAACATCAATAAATAAACAGAATCATAAAGAGCAAGGAGCACACCAGAAGGGTCATCAATAAAATATAAACAATATTCCAATCACTGAACATCTCATGGAGCATTGTTCACTTCCCCATTCATCAATGGAAACAGCATGACTACTAAAACGTGTGCTTCTACTGACAGGTCGGGCAAGAAAAACATCAAGGATGGAGGAGTAGCGAGAATAAAGCTTTTGTAGAAAGAAAGCTATAAACCGTCCTGATTGCAGTTTTCCATAGGCCAGCTAGGGGACGCAACAAACAAGTGGGAGGAGACAGATAACACCAAAGTTGAGCATCTGTGCCATCTTGGCTACCAGGTCATTCTCTGTTGCTTCTCTGTCAAACCCTGCAACCTATCTGTGGACTTCAGTCTCGTTGGAGCCTCCAACAACCTTGAGTCCATTCTGCTAAAATTCCTCATTGCATCCACGTGTCCCACGGCAGTCCTTGTGAGGGTCTTAACCTGCCTCAATGACCTCCAGCCTGAAAACCATGACTTGTTGGTTGATTTCTGGTTCTCCCACCAGAACTGATTCACTGTAGTTTTGCATCTGGAACACCTTCCGATACAACACCCCCAAAACCACATCTGTATTTGGCAAATTCTCTGGAATTCTGGTTTCCTTTGGGTTTATTTCACAGAATAATAATATTTTATAATTTCTGTGTTTTATACTGTTTTATACTATCCTTGTGTTGTCTTTGTGGTCAGCCTTTTTGAACCGTGTTGTGTAGATAATGTTCCCCGTTTTGGTTTTCTGTCATCATTTTCCCTCAGCTGCTCCACTTAATGTGCCATACCAGCTGTCACGCATCTGTACAATCGCTCCACCAAAGGCTAATTCTCACGGCAGGATAATTAGCCCGACTTTTGCCCCGATCTTCCCCTTCTGACCGGCTCCCGCTATCAGGACGGCTCTTAAAATAATCTTTAGAGATGTTCCTAAAGTGTGTGGTGTGTTAAGAGTGATGGTCTAACCGAAAGAATGTCGGGACTTCTCCAACCTCAAATCGGGGATATTCAACATGTTGGATTGCCTATGGCCGATATCCTAGCGTGTGGGGTGTCACCTGAGAATAAACAAGCAGGCAGCCTGTTCATTGTGACGTGTAGCCAATCAGAAAGTAAGGCGAGGAAAATGTGGATAAAAAAAACAAAACATAACTCACCTCTATGTCATAGTGCAGCAAATGTAGAGCCCCCATCTCCACACCTTTAACCAAAGCCTGTCTGTTTAATATATACCCTCTGTAAAATTAGGCCAAAAGTATTGCCTTTATTCTTCCTCGTCGTCCATATTGATTTACTCTGAACTCTAGTTTGATCTCGAGAGCTTTTGCAAGATTTCCCGTCTGACACCAGAATGATCCTGAGTGAAATCTGTTTGTGTGTGCTCTGCTGTGGTTGCCGTTTGACCGGACACCAGACACTGTACGAGAAAACCTGTAATATCTAGGATTTTTTATTGTTATGTGTGGTGTCTCTCGGGCTTTGAAAACCCGCCGACAAAAATCTTGACGTGTGAACCAGCCTTAATCACCCTCCTCAGTATTTCTACTCCTCAGCCCTGTCATTCATTGAGCGATTCTTTTGTCAGGCTCTCGGGGTCTGTTTGGTTGTTCTTTGCCCTGCGTTGCCTTCAGTAGTAGAATCAGTCCTTTGTTTAATACTCTGTTTTAATATTAAATCCACCTTATCCTGCCTCCTGCCTGCATTTGGGTCTCCCACATCAACAAGTTGGGGCGGGGATAAACGCTTTGGCAAGGGACTGTGGGTTACAGCGGTGCTGACAGTGAGTCTCAGCTGTTATTATGATTTGAGCGCAGATCTTTACAGGAGATGAATGTGAATCAATGATCTTCTGCACTTTCCCGTCTAACGAGCACAGTTAACTGCATTATTAAAGAAGTCAAATGTATATCTTATGGACTCTGACCTTTTTTGGATGGAAAGCAACCATCAGGAAGTACAAAAAGGGCTTAGCCTAGTCAAACAGACGCCCCTTTTGGACAAGAAGACGCACTCAGCCATTTTCAATCTCGGCACAGTTTCACATTAAGCCACGGATCAATTTGTCTATGTTGGAGTGACACCGATTTTTGTTCTTTGTTGCCCCCCCCTTTGTCTGGGTTTCTATTTGTTGTGAAGAGGCCGTCGTGTCTCCACTCTCCACAGGCTGGTCCCTGTTAGTCTCCTATCCTCTAAACATCTCTGGTTTTATGGAGAGGCTGCAGGGAGGCACATTAGCTATGCCCTGGGATGTCTCCCGAGAGTTACAGATAATGCAACGAGTGTTTGTCTGGGTGAGAAACAGAAAGCATTTGTACACCTCTTTCTTTCTACCCCTTCATTTCTTTATCTTGAGAGCTCCATGTGTCTCTGTTTATTCTCCTCCCTTCGTCTTTTAATACAGCTCGGTGACTTTGCCTGGATCCCTTGTCACTTTCTTTTGTCTCAATCCTTCTCGTCTCCCCATCCACCTATCCATCAAATTAGTTTGAGAACTACCGCTTATTCCTGGGCCAGCCAGAACTTTCCCCATCTCTATGCCTTCAACATATTTAGGTCTCTCTCTCTTTCTCCCTCTATTTTGTGCTCCCCACTTTCTCCTTGCTCTCCTATATCTCTCAGTCTCAGGGGCCTGCTCTTTATCTCTCTACCTAATATGTCTATCTACCTTCCTTTTGCATGGCTGGATCTCTTGCTCTACCAGGCTGCTCTTTTCCTCCCTCTCTCATATCTTCCTCGCACACATTTTTCTTGCATTCTTCTATCGCTCGGTCTCAGTGGCCTTTCTCTCTCTCTCTCTTTGCTCCATATCGGACCATCTATCTCATGTCTCCATGAGTCTTTCCTGGGATCTAATCTCTTTATGTTCTCATTAGTTTACACTATAATCTGCTCTTTCATGTATGTTAAATGTAAACTGCCTTGCTCTGATCCCTATCATAAGCTGTATTTCCTTTCCATCTATTTTGGTTTGATCTGTAAGGGGATGCTATGCATACCAAAATGTTGAATGGCAGTGACCGCTGTGTTTTTGTAATTTACAATTAGTGGTCAAGTAAGTATGGTTAAAATGTACGTTTGAATGTGAGAAGTGGAGAAATTAGTAATGACTTTCAGTGTAACAACAAATATTTCAATATAATTACTAAGATTGAGGACAAAGAAAGTACCTTTGTTCAAATTCAGAATTCTACCCACATTTTTTTGTATTTGGTAGGATTGCACTTTAAATAAAAAAAAAAAAAAACAGGTTATTGTTTTCGGTGTCCCTCTTACAATAGTTTGCCTGACCGAACTGGTATTAGCTGGGCTTGCAGCCTACTTTGCACGAACATACCTCTTCTGCTCTGCCCACAAATTTACTAAGAGGCTGCGTTCAGAGTCAATGTTTCATGCTTTCTACTCCAAAACATCGTCTTGCAACTAATATGGGGATGGACTTAGAGTCCTTTTTTATTTGGAAGACCCATTAGTCCCCAAAGTTCAACTTCCTGGTTGATGTCTTGAGATGTTGCTTCAATATTTCCTCATAATCCTCTATCCTCATGGTGTCAACTATATTGGGAAGTGTATATTTCTTTCCAGCAGCAAAACACCCACACAGCATGATGATGCCATCTATATTGTTGACAGCTGGAATGGTGTTTCAAGGCTAGCTAACTTCCTACTTTTCCTCCATATATTAAAATAGTCATAATGACGATATAATATAGCTTTCTATTGTTTTTTGGAGGAGATAATAACTTCATTCTTGCAGAACAGCTTTTGTCCATGTCCATCGTGATCAGTATGATGGCTGGACATTTCCATGCTGTTTATGCTTGCAAAGAATTGTTTCAAAGTATGAATCTGGCAACTTCAAAGATCTGGAACTTGTAACCAACAGATTCACCAGACTTGGTCTACATGTATATTTATATTTTTGATCTTTTCATGTCACTCGCAGGTACAGTGTGTTTGAGATAAAGTCTTGAAATACTTCCACAGGATCGCCTCTATCAAAGTCAGATGTTATGAATTAATCCATTGGATGCTTGCAAAACCATACAATTATCATAAAAGCTTTCCTAACTTGTTTAAAGGCATGTCATACAACGTTTCTGAAAACTTCTCTAATTATTTATGGCATTTAGCAAATATACATAATTTTAGTAAGCCTGTGTTTAATGTTAGATAGTGAGGGAGAAAAAGGGTTGTCTTTCTGTTGTTTATCAATATATGTTGTTTTCAACACGGGGATCCGAAGATAAACAATTCAAATCCTGACAGCCAAGTCAACCAAGCTGAAAGCAACATGAAGTCCGCTAAGAGACTCAAGCAGCGATTTCAGTACAAGCAGAATGTACACCTGCTTGTCACGGATACTCTTGGGATATACCTGCTGCTGTCATACTATTTATTCACATGATGCTACAGATAAGCAGAGATTCTCTATATCATCTCAACAGCAAAATTATAGGTGTCCTAGCAAACATCCCTTTGGAAATGTGCCTCAAAAACCAGAACTTTAATGCAAGCGTGAAAGTGACCTCAAAGTTATGCTTTTGTGTTGAATCTAAAAGCTGATATTATAGAGGATATTCTGTTCTAAGCAACCCTCTATGTTGTCCGCTCAAAAAAACAAAACAACAAAGGCAAGCCAAGGTTAAAACCCAGAATTAACTCTGTTCACACCATAAACTCTGATGCCACCTTGCAGCTTGTGATATTAAATTACTTGAAGGTGTAAATCCAGTTGTATGAGAAGCACCGACCGACAGGGGTGATGGGAAATATTAAAACAAGTGGCAGGAAAGGAGAGACAGCGAACTCGTCCTATTTTAGTGCTAATTCAACATTCTAACTAGTCTATTTTTGTTCTTGTTTTATGACTGAAATTATGCAGCGTAAAAACAAAACTAATTCCACATTTTTTAGACGTGCTGTTTACATTATTTAGGTTTTGATAAACCTGCCCCTGACAACTGAGAATAGACGGCAGAAACTGTCACTAAGCAAGCACAGGCACTGGCGTAGTGCCTTAAAACTGTTTCTAACCAAGAGATTATCATCTTTTGGTGCAACATGCGTTGTTTCTAAACCTCATAAGCAGTTTTAAACTGCAGACATTTTCCGCTGTTTGTTTTCTACATTAGAACACAATGCAGATAGAGTGGATAAGGGCGATGAGTTATTTTAACAGCTTCCACCTAATGGTATCCACCTCCCTCACAGTTCAGAGGATGAGCCTCCTTTGCTTGCTTCTGCATACCTCCTATAAACACACAGGTCATCACTGAGAGCATCATCTATTTAATGAAAAACACATCGGGAGGAAAGGGGGGGGGGGGGAGGAGGAAGGCTAAGTTCATATCAATAGTTGTGACTCTAATTGGCTTGTCTGTGTGATAAAGAGCAAAATAACTAGCTCACCCCAACTCCTCCTGGACTGCAGAGCAATACCCTGGCAGCCATTGTAGCTGACAAAAGTGTAGGTCGAAGACTATAAACAACCATAATCATCATTATTGCGGGGTAATCTCAATCAGCATTTGTGTGTGTCTGTGCGTTGGTTCCTATAAGTCACATTTAGTGGTGCATCCCCTCAGGTCGGGGCCGGCGGACAGATGCGGCGCGAAGAAAATGGCCTCTGCCAAAAACACACTCGTTTTTCATCCTGCTTTTTAACTCGCGCCATCCATCTGCCTGCATATCTGTCAGGCTCGTCATATAGATGGGGATACAGTGAACAACGCTCATAATTACAGAGGAGGATGAACGGCTCATAAACAACTCTGCAGAGGCGAGGGCAGATAGAGCGATAGGGGGAGGCTAGAGAGGAAAAAGGTAAATCAACGGGGTCAGTTTGGAGAGAGTTTAGAAAACAGAAAGAGACAAGAGAGAGAAAGACAAAGCGGTTGGAAAACGAAAAGCAAGAAGGAAAGACTCTTGTGATGAGTTCTTGTCAGATGAGAAGAAAGCAGTGAGGGATTGGTTGCGACAGAGATGTTTTTGCGGGATTATGGGTGAGCGAGCGAAAGCAACAGAGGTTTCACAGACCCTCAGGGATATATTTGAAACTGTGAGTGAAGTGGGAAAACTGACAGCAAAGGTGTGAAGATTCAATAGAAGCCGTGGCTCAAGGCAAATTGTCACTATAATACTTAACTTCACCTCATTAAACAGATACAGCTTAATAAAGCAAGCAAACAGGGCAGGCTCAGCACCTGCTGGAGTCTCACTTCAGCACTGACTCAAAACTTAATGAGGAAAAAATATCAAGTATGAATCTGATAATTATTCATCTTCATCTGCAAGTGACATATTCATTTTTGGTTCTTCAAGCAAGGAGTGGAATGTTTCTAAAAACATGCAGAGGGATAAAGAGTTAAGAACAAAAAGCTGATGCAGCTGTGATGTTTACAGTTTCTGACAGTTTGCCGAAGCAGCTGCAGTCAAGAACAACTCCCATTGAAGAGGTAATATAACCGAAGAAAATAGCAATTTTAATAAATATCTGTCAAGCCCCAGGACAATATGAACATTTAGCTGACGCGCTTGCCTTGTGAACAAACACTAAAGAGGATTATGATTTTGCAAAGCGCAAAAATGAAATGGAATTGGTTCTCATTCAGCAAAATAAAACACGGCAAGATAAGCTGGTGCCTGTTTTTTTTAGTTTTTTTTTTTTTTAGATGTGCTACTCTTTTCATTTTCCGTGAACCTGTCAGAGTTTTGCCAAGTTTAGATAGCTACATAATTCCCTATTAGGACACAGGTAGTTAGAAAAAATTGATATGATTAAAATCCTTCCTACACATCGCCACAGATGCACAGTGCTTTGGGGAGGTAATCACATCAGTTGAACTTTTTCTCATGTCACATTCCTACAGCCACAGATTTCAATATATTTTATTGGAGTTCTGTATGCACAGCAAATCAAGGCATACACACTGAAGGGTAGGAAAAATGATATGTAGTTTTACTTTATTTTGTTACAATTCTTTTTTAAATTTGTCATATGAATACCAAACCCCTTGAATTGGATACCCACAAATAAAATCAAGTGCAATAAATTCTCTCCAGAAGTCACAGAACTTGTAGATACAGTCCTTCAATGTGGGATTTATTCTCAGCATGAGCACAGCTGTTCTGTGAAGAGCAGAGAGGCTTGGTAGAGACAATTTGTGAACGGATAACATCCTAAAATACCAAAGAACACAGAGGATAGGTCAGAGGTAAAGATGTAGAGCATGTTTAAAACAGTTACGTAAAAACGTTCTAAGTTACGTTCTAAAATGGCAAAAAGTTTGGCCCAATTACAAATCTACATGATGTGGCTGTTCACCTAAACTGGTTTGTCCAGCAAGGATACCGTTAAACAGACAATCAGCTAGGAAGCTCGACTCGGAAGAAGCTGCAGAGATTTACAGCTCAGCTCTGTCAACAGCTATATTTGTAGTCCACTCCACAAATCTGGCATTTATGGAAGAGCGCCAAGAACAAGTGGCGGGAGCATCATGCCATGAGTTATATACAGGGCTGTCCTGGAACAGCAGCAGGCAGGATGACTCTAAACGTACAGCAGTATCTACAGTAGCAGGGTTTGGATCAAAGCATGTGTTGCTAGGATGGCCCATTCAAAGTCCAGACCTACATTGCTCTTTTTGTTACAGCAAAATGTTCAGATCAAAGAACTGTTTTTAAATCAGACAAAGATAATCTTAGTAAGTGGAAAATGCATTAAATTTACATTCAAAACCAACCTGGCCCTAGGTGAAATATTTATAAGCCCCTAAAATTAATATTTTATTGGATGTCAGCAAACATTTCCGAGAACCAGCAGTAAGTATTTTACTTTGAGGAATTTTGGACCGCTGTTCTTTGCAGAATTGTATTAATTTGGCCAAAATGGAAGTTTTTCCAACTTATGCCACAGTATTGTAATTGGATTACAGATCAGACTTTGACCAGGCCACTCCAAAGCCTTCATTTAAATAATAATTATTGTTTTTATTTGTCATTGCAACATACATTCTGAGGAACTATGTCCTCTGTGTTTTCCTTTTTTTTATTAAGGAGCAGTGGGCTGCCAGTATGAGGTGCCCAGGCAGCATTCTAGGTCTAAGCATCTTGCTCAGGGGCCCAGAGTGGCAGTGTGTGGCATTCAAACTCAGGAACATGCAGTCTTCCCACAAAGTGAAGCACCCTGCTTTAACCACTAGGCCACAACTCCCCCAATGTACTCTAGTCTCATACTAAAGGTATAATCGTCATTATGCCCATTGGCTTAATTGGCAGTCAGTGTTTTGGCACCACAGTTTGAGAGGATAATCAACATGTTTTTTTAAATAGAGCAGTCTTGGTTTTTTAGTCTTTTTTACGCCTTATCATCCAGAATAGTCGATTAAACCTTTATTTTGTTGTTTAAGCTACATAACCCGAGTGCATTTCAGCTTAAAGTCGTAAACTTCTTTAAGATACTTTGCTATGGAGCAGAGCTCATGGTTCTATCAGTCACAAGTCATCCAGGTGAAGTAGCAAACCATCACACTGCCACCACCACATTTGATTATAGGTAATATGCTCACTTTTAAATGCCGTGTTAGCTTTATGCTGGATTTAATACCATGAAAACCAATCGAAAAGTTCTGCTCTAGACTCATTAGTTATTTTCTCCATACATGGACATTGGCTCTCATAGCTTTAGAAATGGGTTTACACTTTCCAAACCGAAAGATATCAGCTACCTTTTACTCATCTGTTTTTTAATTTCTTTATATTGGGGCATGATGTGTCGCTTAATGAAATCGTTTGACCTACTTAAGATTATCAGAAAGGCTCCATTTGAGCAATTTCTTGACTCCGGAGGTGAGGCAGTAAATCAAGGGGAGTTGAGAAATTGAACCAAAGAATGTGGTGCTCACTGTTACTTCCTCAATTATTGGCATATGGAGGGGTGATTATTTTCACAGAGTGCCAGATTTGGATTGGATGGCGTTATTTGCTTCCTAAATTAAACCATCATTCGAAAAACATCCAATTCTGTGACAAGACATGAAAACTGCTGTTTCCAGATGCTCGGTCTGTGACTGTGCAAAGCTGGGAGAGGCATACCTAAGAAGACATGCAGCTACAGATGAAGCAAAAGGTGGTTCTACAATATATTGACTCAGCCGGGCTGAATACAAATGCACGGCACATCTTTCTCCTTCGGAAGGCACTGCACCAAACGGCAGCAGCAAATACACTTGTATCTTTGCATCAACAGCTGGCAGGCCCACACCCACCATATTGTGCTAAATTTCTTTTATGCTGCTGCAGCACAAGACAACAGAGAAAGTCTCTTGTGCGTCGATCAATTGTCAAGGAAGCTCTTTCTGGAAAGCTCTTTCTGGATTTTGGCTTTGTGTTACTCATAAAGGGGACATGCAACCTGCTGACAACCGGTTGCTGTGCTCATCATGGCAACATTTCATTGTCAGGAGCATGATGGATTGGAGGCTTTTATCCTTTAAGTCATATTCTTTCGCCAGCAATTTTGACTCGTTTTTTTCTTTCTTCTTCATGGTCAAGCTGTGCTGTAACCCAAACAGCCGCTGCTTCATTTCCATTTCTGCTGTTTGTCTCGTCTCAAGTGGCATAATCAAACATTGTTTCCTTCAAATCACATGCAGGGTAAAAAAGAAAAAAATATTTAAGGGGAAAAGGAAAACTAGGAAAGTTACACAGAAAAAGATACACGTCAACCATCATCAAGGAAGGCTGGTTCCTGTCAGTGTTTGTGTCTCTTTCTCTTACAGGGTGTCTGTGTGAATGCAGAGTACGGAAAACCGGCTCAGTTCCTTGCTTGTGGTTTATCTTCAGTGATATATGGGTGTCACTCTCACAGGAAATCACTGAATGTACAACATCAGAATATCCCGGCCTTGTAAATCTCAAGCATATGTTGCTGTTCTGCTGCTTGGGTTGATGCATATTAGATTTTGAAGACTTCCTCATTATATCAGTCTTGGAAAAAAGTCTGGCAAATACTTATCACAAACCTAAAACTCCAAAAGCAAGTGTTGTGAAGAGAAATGTGGCCAGGCTTTTGACAGTTAAGGCATTTTTGAGAAATAAAAGAAGTCTTTCAAAGGAGAACAAATAATAACCCTTGAGTCTCCTTTCACTTTGTGCCTGCTACATTTTTTCCTGACTTTTCTTTTTTTTCTCCCCTCATGCTCTTTGTTTGCAGTTGATTCGCAGGTGAAGAGGTTGACCTCAACTCACCAGCCACTAACCCACTGGGTTTTCGCCAAAGTGCACAAAGAGCTGGCAACCTTCTTTATCTTATTCTACCTCGCTTACACACTCAATCTCCATTTTCAAGTTTGTCTGCTTTCAGCTGCCTTCTCTTTCCTCCCCTTTGGTATTCCCCACTCCCGATCCCTCCATTCGCTCTTCTCTTCTCTGTCCTGCTGTCTGGAGCTATTGATTTCTCTAAAGGTTGGCTGCGGCTGCCTTGAGTTTGCACCTTTTTTGGATTTCATTTTCTCTTTTTATCAGAGATATATCTGTCCTGCTCTTTACTCCTTATCATCCAACTCTGGAAAGTACAATGGAAGGCAGACTTTTTAAGACTCCAAGTCTGCATTTCAATGAGCAGTCTCTCATGTTCTTTCTACCCAAAGGGGGGTTGAGGAGTGTCTTACATCACATAAATCAAAACTGAATAATTGTATGCCAAATTCCTTAAAAAAAAAACACTTTCAACTCAAAGTGCTTTTTTTCTCTCTCTCTTTAAAACAGGATTTTAAGCCATGTCTAGAAAGCATGATGGGATAAGATACGTGGGTCCATGTAGGTTACTACTGTTGTATTTTATTATTATTTTGCACAGATTAAAAAATTATAGGTAATATCAAATCTCTGATTAGTGTTTCTACCTGAAATGTATGCTTATATGGCACTTTTCACATATTAAAATCACAAATGGCTTTACAAAGAGAACACAAATATAAAACTTGTTAAATTAAAGCATGATTAAAAAGACCAAAAATATAATGATACATGTAATTAAAAAACATAACATTTAAAGGGGCCTAGTCATGCACCATAACTTTATGAATTTCTACAGCAGTAGCTCTCTCTGATTGCATACAAAGGTTTTCCAATTGAATTTTCCCTATTGGATAAAATTTTATTTTATTGTCTTTGTTTTTTTCTTTATTAGTTAACAAAACATTTTTGTGCATATTTACCATAGCAAGACCACGTGACCAAAGGTACAATTTGCTCTTGCCTGTATTGAGTAAACAAGGAAAAGCAATGGAGCTGAGAGAGTCAGCAACACAGCAGAGGTTGGAAAAGAAAGAAGTTAAGTAACTCTAACCCTGTCACTTTTCTGTGAAGCATGGCAGGATGGCCTACTGGTTCTTACAGTAGCTGCATCAATTGTCACCATCTTGCTCTCTGATAGCTACTACTAGTACTGCCGGCAGATGGCACAACAGTGTTTATGTCTGCTGATTGTGCCCAGTGCAAAGTTCTTTTTAGGCCCAAAATGGACTAAATAAACACCATCAGGATGAATGCTTGGCGTACATTGTTTTTTTGAAGATTAATATATCATCCTGTGCATTTTTTATAGTCATAGTATGTGAAAAGTCCCATTTAAGTTATCCTAAAGAAAAGCACGTTTGAAAAACATTGCCTTCAGTTGCTTTTTAAATAATCCCAGACTCTAAGGAGAAGGTGATAACAAAGGTAGCTAATTCCTGAGTTGAGGTCCAAAAGCCTAGAGAGAGTGATTACGTCAAGTTTCATATCTGGTCTTTGAATCTACAAGAAGATTTTGGTTTGAGGAGCTAAGCGCTTGAGTTGGAGCCCGCACCTTTAAAAAAGCAGTATTATACTAAGGAAGGCTGACCATGCAAAGCCCTGAAAAGTTAAAGATTTTAAATTGAATTATACAATCAACAGGTAACCAGTCTTTTTTAAATTTGTCCTTTCTTTTAGGCACAAATTACTTGAATAAAATTGACCCAAAAAATAGCTTCAGGCTAACTCAGATATTAGATCCGTACTCTGACATGATGTTGTATACAGACACTGAAGCTTGTAATAGTTAACATCTTAACCGCTCAAAAATAATTGCAGAGATTGTAGTAAACTGCACTCCGCAATCTGTTACAGTATTTCTTTTTGCCAACTTAAAAACTTTTTTTAAGGTCATTAACATTCAGTTGGAAGCAGGGTTGTGAGGACAGAGAAAATGTCTAATTACAGCACCAACACATCACTACTTCTAAAACCTCACCAGCATAAAGAAATAAGACAGATATGCTTACACCAGGAATCAGAATCTCAAACTAGCATGCAAAGTTTTAACAATAAATAAAACCCCTAATCTGGTAGCTTCCTTTGGTTGTTTTTTTTTAGTCTTAGCTTTACATGTAAGTATTTAAAGAGTTTAAAGCTTTAAAAACAGTCTCTGGAATACTATGCTTTTTTTTTAGCAGGAACAAAAGCTTCATTGCAATAGTTGCACAGTGCTTGATTGATGAGACCTTGATGTTATGTTAAAACTGCAAACACCATTCTTGGTGAGATGTGGGCAAATTTATCCATCCTACAATTATCAATACTTGCTTATCCATCCAGGGTCTCGGTGGAGCTGAAAAATCAACTCTAGTAGCCAATTGGCAAGCGAAATGGGGCACACTGATCAGTTGGGCAAGCCCAGTGAACATTATAAGGACACACAGAACAGGCAAAACAAGTCATGCTTACATTCCTGTTTCAAACCAAAATAGAGAGCCCAAGTAACTTGAAATACTAGACTTATTGGGCGTGTAAATAAGTAAAAGACAAATTTTATCTTTAGTGAACAGTATTTTGTCTAGTACAAACTGAAGTGATCAAATAACCGTCTTACAATGACGTTATTGTGCATCCTGTTGAAGAGGTTCTGTGAAATCTGACAAGGTCAATGTACAGTTCAAAATGAAGGTCTATGGAGAATGATAAGGCTTCTTTTCTCAAACAAAAAAACACTGTGTCACGGTGTGTGAACATTTATTAACAACGATCTCACCTTTATCCTACCATCATAATAAAATGTCAGACTGTGTTTGCAAGCCCTCAGAAGCAGAGGGCAATGGTTTTTCTCTGCAGCAAGGTCTGTGCAGCCTCTGATCTCTACATTAAATAGGATAACGTGCAAAATTCTCTACTATGTTTTATTTCTGAATATGTTGTGATGAAAAGACTTTTAATTCTGAAACACACTTTGGTCTGTAGGATGAGTCAGACTGATCCAACTTAAAGGTGAAGGAGGATGAGTCTAAGGTTTAGCAATTATTCCTTGTGTTTAAGTTCTTTTATTAGTTTAAAAAAGTTAAAAGTGAATGAAAAAACTGTGAATTTTAAGGGAGAAATAAACAGTTAAACAGGTAGAAATGTGAGGTGGAATTCATACTTTTGAAAATGGGGAAGGCATTTGTTGCACTTGTGCTGCCGTTTGTGCAACAATGACTGATTTGACACTTGACACCAACAGCCAATGTTTGAAGAGTTGTCTAAGGAAGAAAGAAATCAAAACACCAACATTGTCCAAAATGATTGCATAGCAGAACATTGTGTTTATAACTTCTACTTAACAGGTAGACCATTATTACAGTTGTTATATATCTTGTCGGATAATAATAAAACACAGGTTTGGGTAAAATCATAATATTGTTCTGAAGCTCCATTATTAATTATAAAACAATTATAATAAGGGGAAACACAAATGTATTAGTTTAGTATTGACATCTGCTAAAATAAAGCAATATGACTTCTTTCAGCTTTTCCCTTTCAGAGTTCGCTACAGAGAGTCATCTGTCTCCATCTAACCCCATCTTCTGAATAATCTTCTCTCACACCAACTATGTTCGGGTCCTCTTTCACTCCATCCATAAATCTCCTCTTTGGTCTTCTGAGCCTCCTGCCTGGCAGTCCCAGCCTCAGCATCCTTCAACCTTCACAATATCCTCCCTCTCTGTACATGTCCAAACCATTTTAGTCCGGCCTCTCTGACTTTATCTCCAAAACATCTTACATGAGCTGTCTCTCTGATGCACTCATCCCTGATGCTATCCATTCTCATCACTCCCAAAGAGAGCCTTAACATCTTCATCTCTGCTCCCCCCCCCAGCTCTGCCTCCTGTCTCTCGCTCAGTGCCACTGTCTCTAAATCACGCAACAACGCTGGTCTAACCACCATCTTGTACACCTTTCCTTTCATTCTTGCTGATACTCTTTCATCACACAACACACCTGACACTTTTCTCCACCCGTTCCAATTTGCATTGACACGTTTATTCACTTCTTTTCTACACTTAACCGTTGCTCTGGACTGCTGTCCCTAAATAAGCAAAATCCTCCACCTTCTAGCTGCTCCCTGTAACCTCACGACTAAACTTGGACCTTTCTCATTGACACGACTGTATTCTGTCTTGCTACGACTAACCTTAATTCCTCTCCTTTCCAGGGCAAACCTCCATCTCTCTAGATTTTGCTCCGCCTGTTACCTTCTCTCAATGCAGACCTTAATGTCGTCTGCAAACATTATAGTCTATGTCGATTCCTGCTTAACCTCAATGTGTGAGAGGAGTTCTGGGAAAATCGGTACTTGTGGAACTGTAGAACCAAGATAGAAAAGATCCGGACAAATGGATCCGCTGACTTTTTACTTGAATTGTGTCTTTGTAGCTGAGGACTAACATATTATGTCATGTGATTAAACTCTGGTTAAAAATGTAATGCATTAAAGTCAGGTGATTTAAAATAGAAATTGCAAGTGGTACATTAAAAAGCCATTTGCTAAATGTGATTTTGTATATTTAAATGAGCTATAAGCTGCCAAAATGTAAGGTTAAAATTATATATTGAATAGTGCTTTAATAAGTTTACTTTATTTTGGGCGACACAAATACTCAGTTTTGACTTCAATCTAGCTTCCTCTAATCTTTCATATAACTTCATTTTATAACTGATTAACTTTATTCCTCTGTAGTTGCCACAGCCTTCCACATCTCGCTTGTTCTTGGAAAAATATGTACCGACCCATGACTCCATTTTCAGGCATCTTTATCCTCTCCAACATCTCATTAAACCTCCATACCTAAATCTACTGCTGTTTCTATGTGACACCTCCAGACCTCCACAGGTATATCACCAGGATCAGTTGCCTCTTCACTCTTCATCTTTTTATGTGCCTTCCTTAACTCGTCTTTATTACACTTTTGCTACTTCCTGATCTACAAAGGTCACTACTTCTGCTCTTTGTCGCCCCTGTTTTCCCTCATTCCTCAACTCTTCAAAGTATTCCTTCGATCTTCCTATCACACTTGTCCCTATGCATATGTCAGTTCATTTCTATATTGATACTTAATCAACCTAACCTGCTGAACATCCTTCCTGTGTGTTTTATCAACCAGTATAAATCCTTTTCTCCCTCCTTGCTGTCCAACCTATCATACAAGTCATTGTATGCACTTTGTTTGGCCTTAGCTACCTCTACCCTCGCTTTATGCTGCATCTCTCTGTACTCCTGGTGACTCTCTTCCGTCCTCACAGTGCCACACTCTTCTTAGCCGATCTGTTTCTATGAACACACCCCTGCACTTCCTTATTTCACCACCAAAGTCTCCTAGTCACCTTTCCTTCCAGAAGACATACCAAGTACTCTCCTACCTGTCTCCTTGATAGGATTAGCTGTAGTTGTCCAGCCATCTTAAAGCATATCCTAGCCACCCACAGCCTGTTTCAACTACTCCCTGAAAACCACACAACTTTCCTCCCTTTTCAGCTTCCACCACTTTTTCCTCTGCTTTGCCTTCATCCTCCTCAGCATCAGAGTCTTTCTACACACCACCCTCCTGTGCCGTCTAGAAACTTTGTTACCTACTGGAGCTACCTTCCTCAGATGTAATCCACCTGTTTTCTCTTTCCTCCATTGTTGTAAGTCATCCTGTGTTTCTGTCTCTTTTTGAAGAAAGTATTCACTACCTCCATCCTATGTGCAAAGTCTACCACCAACTGTCTTTCTGTATTCCTGTTCTGGATACCAAACCTGACGATCACCTCATCACCATCTCTGTTCCCTGCTCTAACCATGTTCATTTTCTTCTGTCTTGGGACATTCTGCATCCCTTCATCTAACTCATTCAAGAATTTCTCCATCTCAATAACTCACACCCTGGCATCCCACCAACAACATTGTACATCACACCTCAAATTTTACCTTCAGACTAATCACCCTATCTGACACTCTTTCCACATCTAATGCATTCCTGACAACCTCTCCCATCAAGATAACTCCTACACCATTTTTCTTCCCATCTACAGCATGATAGAACAGCTTGAAACCTGCTCCTAAGCTTCGATCCTTGCTGCTTCTCCCACCTGGTCCCCTGAACACAGTCTGTGCACCTTCCTCCTCCGCATCATGTCAGCCAACTCCTAGGTTTTTGTTGTCATAGTCCCAAAATTCAAAGTACCTACTCTCAGCCCTGGACTGAATGAAAAGTTATGACTCAGCATCAACCACTGTGACAATGTCCTAGTAGTGAGCCAAATGTCACGATTATGAGGGCATATACAATCCTTTTCGCTCGTGCAAGGAGATGCTCAGATGAACACGGCAAGTCAGAATCACTTAAGATGCTTCCCTATAGATTCTGCATGACTTTGCTGCATAAATCTGCATATTAATAAAGGGAAGCCAGGTACTGCTGATACTGCTGTAATGCCACCTATGTGCAAATCGAAGCTTCAAATAAATATTTAATGGCACAGTGATGAGCATCTGAAACAATAAACAAAATTTAACAAGATTAGGTTCGACGCATTATTGAGATTTGCACTGGTCGCTTGGCAGAAGACGGACCTCTTGTTTGGTCTAATGAATACCCTCCGAGTATGCCGAGACATCTTTTATGTTATTTCCCTTGTAATAAGGAGCTTCATGAGTGCTGATCCAAACTTTTAGCTTGTGGGTGTGAAGACTCTCACGACACTTTTATTTTCTGACAATGTAGAGTTACTGCATTCAAGACTTTAAGAGAAGCACAAATTCATTTTTTTTCTTTAGTACATAAACAATACTCACAGAGAGCTCTGCTTTCTGATGACAAATCATGCACTTTAGCATTTTACAGGTGAACATAATTAAACATTTGCCTCTCTTTTGAATTTGACTTTCCAACTGTTTCAGCACACATTGCATAACATTGAGCTCTATAAAAAGGTAAGGTATTACAATAATCCACAAAAATCACAGGTGTCTGATCAACGAAACAAACCCTAAATGTTCTAGTTCCATGGCATTTTGTAGTTAAACAATTATCTTCATCATGATGTTCCCATTTTGACAACATGGGACCAAGATGCACCTCACAATTGAGAAACCATACCTGGGCATCATTAGGTTTCAAACATGATGTGTTTAGAGGGAAGTTACCTTCATATTTAGAGTGCCACAGAGTGTCATTAGCAGGTTATAACAGGGACACAGAGAGTGCGTAAATATCATTGTTATAGGCACTGTGGTGGACGTCTTTTGGTCAGATCCCATGCTGCTTACCGTTTCATTTTGAACTGTTCCCTTCAGAACCAGATTGTAAATGTCACTCAACATGTTGATGTTCACAATTTTAAAGGGTTTGACATGACACTTCGGTATCTTTCACTTCTCTTGTCTCTGGAGTTATGTGTGCCAGACAACGACCACATGTGTTGTTGTCATGAATGTGTAGGGAAGTATTTACCCTGAACAAGGAACTTGTAAGTATCAGTTATCATTGGTGTTGAAAGTAGATTCACACTAAATAGAAATAATGGCTGCAAATGCTGTCAGAGAAATCAAGAACGCTATGCTTCAGCTACTGTTGTCACCTGGGGATTGTTTGGAGATGGTGGTGATACAGGTTGGGCTGGTGGGTCTAGTCAATACAGAACAGCTCTACATCTTGTGAATTTAAGATAAGATAGGCTTTATTGATCTCACATTGGAGAAATTCACATGTCACGTCGGCTCAGAATCAGTAATCATAGGAAGAAGGTGTCAAGTAGGACGGGGTGCATCATATATTTCATTGTAATGCGACAAGCCAATGCTACCTTAATAACATCAATAGTCTTGTTTTACCCATGCATGAACAACAAAGGCGTGATTTCATCTTCAGGGATGACATGCTCACTGTGCTCGCCTCCTTAAGAAATAGCTGTTGGACACTTCATCAAGGGGAGCTTCCCGCACTTTTTCCAGACCTGAATCCCTAAGAATACTTCTAGGATCACATGTGTTCAGCATGTAGAGGTTTATAACCCTCCACGCCAAATCCTCAATGATCAGAGGAATGCCATTGAAGAAGGGTGGACTGCCACGCCTCAGCAGACAACTCTACTTGCCAACAGCATGAGATGTTGATTTTAAGCTGTGATTGATGCTAAAGGACACATAAGATTATGAGACATTTATTTCATATTGATATTTCATGTTGTTTTATACCCACAACTGGTTTTGATTTTTGTTCCAATAAATTGCTTGTGAAAAAGAAATGTCCCTTTCATACGTCTAATAAAAACGACAAACTTTTATGACATATCGTCACTGTAGCATGGGCTTTCCATAAATGTCACCTGTAAGTTGAACATTCATAATCTGTTGTGATCATTGTACGCATTACTTTAATGAGGTTAACATTTTTTTAATTAATGAACTTTTTTTGTAACAAAACGAAAATGCATTATTGAATTATACTGGATTGTAGGACTACATTTTAGCAGTATAACAAGCACTGCCCACCTGCCCATCATTCCCTAATAATGTATCCATTACCTGCTGGTAAACATGTTGACCATTTTAGTAATGAGGACATGGCTGACAGGTGAGGCTGCACCTGGCTTCAGGAAACTCATTACAGACCCTTAATGATGTGCCATGTTCCATAATTAAAGAACTTTTCAGACCTCGGTCCATTATATCCTCATCTGTTCTGCTGGTTGAGGCAGCGAGTGAGCTTGGGTTTGAGTTGACAGTTTGAATTCACGCAGTATCTGGAAGATCTGAGGAAAACTAACAGAATCTGCTTTAGGAATCATCTTCAGGGTGATGACATTTACTGGATAATAATGAGGTATGACAATGAGTCACTTAGAGATTAGGAGTTAGAAAGTTTGGAAACTCTGTTTGCACGATTACATCTTTATTTTCTTTTTTTTTAATCCTGAGAAAAGTTCCTTTTAGAAATGCTGCAAAGCTGAGTAAACTCCGTTCTATAGACCGCGCTGCCAACAGTCCTGATGAATTTTCCATTTTCTACTCCAAACTCTCCCAGTGTGAATGTGTATAGGATTGAATCATTTTAAGTAAAATATAAATATGCACTGAGGGACAGAGTGACATTTATTATTAAAGAATAATTAATTCATGACATAAATTGGCTGTCATAAGCCGCAGACAAGGTAGGGAGAAAATGGTAAGACCTGCAGTAAATTTGTGCTAACATGTGCCAGCTGCACTGAGAACTAATAGCCTTAGTGCATGGTGCACAGTATCTACCCATAGTGCCATGCAGAACTCTGGAAAGTCTAAACTTTGAATGTTATCAAATTACCAGCTAATTTAAGCTACAGCTCTTAAAATTAATTTCTGAAAAAGTACCGGAAATGGACCTATAACCAAGCCCAATGTTAATGAATGCAACATGAGACAATCCACAATTATTATATTCATTGGCCAACCTCAAGTATATGTATCTGCACTTCCTGTTTTCAGAACCAGAGTCTGATTAAGGATCATTTGCTCAGACAATCGTCTCTACAAGATAGATTGTACTTACTAAACATGGCATTTCCATTAAAGGCAATGGAAAGATGTTGTTATTGTTAATGGTTTGACCTTAGAGCAAGACATAAAGTGATGGTGCACATTATCTACCCATTGTGCCACGACGAACTCTGGAAAGTCCAAACTTTGAATGGTATCAAATTACCAGTTAATTTAAGCAACAGCTCTTAAAATAAATTTCTGAAAAAGTACTGGAAATGGAACTATAATCAAGCCCAATGTTAATGAATGCAACATGAGACACTTTGAAATCCACAATAATTATATTCACTGGCCAACCTCAAGTATATGTATCTGCACTTCCTGTTTTCAGAACCAGAGTCTGATTAGGGATCATTTGCTCAGACAATCGTCTCTACAAGATAGATCGTACTTACTAAACATGACATTTCCATTAAAGGCAATGGAAAAATTTGTTATTGTTAATGTTTTGACCTCAGAGTAAGACATAAAGTGATTTTTCCGATGCTGATAGTCTACGCTTGGTTATTTTGAACTATCAGTCAAAATAAATAAATTGTCCTGATGAGAGTTATACTGTAATAGTTTTATTTTTTGTCTGTTTGCATATACTTTTCCTGTTTTATTTTAAGAATTATCTGCCCTTGATTAGGATAACATGTGCATACAGCCTGCAGGAAGAAACTGAGGTAAGTGTTTTAGTACGCTCACTAAAATCAGCTAAAGGTAACTTTTTTTCAAATACATTACAGGTTGAGGACTTAAGTACTTACTCAACAGTAGAAATACAGTTATAAAAACCTTCAATGATTGCAGACTAATGTCCAAGATCTGAGGCTGCAAGGGTGGTCTTGACTGCTGCATGTGATAACAAAGATTCGATTTGTTGACCGAGTCTCAGACTTAATATCAAGCACAGAGCTGTGCATTCTCAGGAAGGGCCACGGTCAAGACAAGTGCGTGAAAAAGGAAGAGGAGATACAATAGAGTGAAATCCAGGTGGAGTAACACAACAAACAAGCATATAACGGGCATGAAGGAGAGCATGGTGATAAGAGTATGGTGTGCTTGGACCCAGGAGACTATTTCCAGGATGCAATATTCTCTTAGACTGAAGAAAGAAGAGTTGGAGAGCAACTATACACTCCTTTAGAAAACCAGGAAGGTAAAAAGGCGTGATTTACAAGGACCTACCTGTATCATGGTGTCATATGCCTGACTTGATAGCTGAAATCGATCAATAAAACTCACCCTAACCTACTAGTCAGACTGTATAAATTTTTGTGAAACCTTGAAATGAAACCAACTAGACTTTTAAAACCTTCAACCTCAAAGTAATCTCATTGCACTGTTTGGTGCCAGGTAAGGTTAGAAAAGCTATAGTCATAAATATTAAGCAATTAGGTCTAGTATTCTAGTCAACTTCCACACTTACCACATACCAATATGGCATGTTTGGGTAGAAGTCCATAGAAAGTAAACCCACCGCATGTGACAGACACCCAACACGTAACCAGCGGGGTTAAAAAGATCTTTGGCTCAAATTTTTCTCCAGCTGCTGTTTGTCTGTATCAAGTCTGGTCAACAGTGTTAACACCAGCACTGACACGCTGTAACTATTGGCCAGGTGGCCACAATGTGGTCGTTGGTATTTTTATTTGTTAATACCGGGAAGAAAGCCATGACCTTCGGGTGTTTGCAGGCTGGCTCAGAATAACTTTCCCCACATATCTGCTGTGTAATGGGTCTTCATTTATTTACAGCAGTATTTCTTGTTTAACACTTTTTATGGGACTTACTGTGAGAAACATAAACACAACTCATTAATTAGATCCACAGAGTATGTTACTGGGGCCTTTAATGAGCTGATGATTTTGTCTAGTTCAGCCGAGCTCAGTTCTGTTTTGGGATGTTTTTGTGTGTTATTCTATGTAGAGATGATAAGCATTAACTGGAAACCATTGTGGAACAATGTTTTAATATAAACAGAACTCTCCTTCATCTATTAATATCACTTTTATTGCAGTATTAAGTATGAGTGCTTCTTGTGAAAGTTTACATAATTTTTAAGCACCTTGAACGGGAAAGTTTCTCAATACAGAGCATAAAGGCTTCTGTATGAGCTCTGATTGTGTCTGCATGAGAGACAGATGCTACGCAAGTTAATGAAGAGCAGAATGAATGAGCTGCACTTGGAGTATCCTGTCTCACAGCAGAGCAGAGCAAATGATGAATGCGTTTCAATCATTTCGAGACAAGCCTTCATCATTTATTGGAGCTGTCGGACAGTTATCAGGGCTCAAGGAAGGCGTTTGGAGAGAAGGGCCTCATCTATAATTGAATATTGAGTTCAAAAATGTCACCTAAATTCACGCGTCTATATTTGAAGAGGCTATATCTCCACAGGCACACAACATGGAGGCATCTGACAGCGTTCATCAATCTAAAGTTCAACGTTTGTGTCAATAGACACGATCACCAGTAGGAAGCTATTCATTTTTTAACAAGGGCCGCTTCTTTATGTAGCAACGCTGCAGGTGTCCAACAAAACCTCACTCTTTGAAAGTGTCATTTTTTTTTTGTATATCTGCTTTGCTAATTTGGAACCGACTTCAGTAAAATTCCTATTCCAAAAAGAAAATCTCCCTTTGATCACACGCCACTTTAAACTTGCAGCACAATCTCTCAGATACCGCTGGCATTCTTTGATAGCTACTTTTGAAACCAGAAACAAAAGCTTTAACCTTTTGGGTTTGCCAGCTGGGCAACCTTTTTATTTGCCGCAGGACAAGACTGGCAATTTCACAAAGAAAGACCGAGCCTTATCAAAAAACAAAAGACATCAAAATGTGACAACAGATAAGGCTAATCCTTGCCTTATCACACATGCCTGCCGTCCTTTTCCAAAATCCACAGTGGACTCACTATCTTGTAGATGTCTTCACCTTAAACTATGTACGTTCAAGGTCTAAGTCCTCCGCCGTGGTTTCTGAGTGAGGGAAATACGGCTCTAATCTATTCTGGCATAATCACGCTTTGACCTGGCTAATGGAGGCAGCATACCCCAGGGCAAGATGTAATCAGAAAGACAGTTAATAAAATGAACAAGTCTGCTTTCCTGATCTTACTAATGTCTCTGACCTTCCCCCAGGGACAACATCTACACACAGAAACTAACACTGGCACATGTATGTCTCCTCACGCTGCTCATGCGTCAAAGAAACTTTGTGGTATCACAATAGAAGCGAACCATTTAGAGCTAACACAAACATAACAGGGACAAGGAATATTGCAAAAACAATTCAACGACGCTCATCAGTTCCCTTTAAAACACCTGATCTACTAGCGCTAAGCTGCATCAGCTCTTATTATTTCAAAGCAACATCTGTCTCTGTGTGTTTGCACGCTTTGCTTAAGGCTGGAGGGGGATTGTCTCTGCCTGGAGGTCACGCATATTAAACGCATGGAGTTGCATCACAACTCCTTAAGCAGCTGCCAGTCACACGCTACAATGACTGACAGAGCAAATAGGCATGTCGGTAAATATACGGCTATATTTACAAGAATAGAATTAGTGACACCGATTTATATTGTGTGGCTGTGTGTGTGCGTGTGTGTCTACGTGTACTTGCAGCTGAGTGAGAAAATGTTTAGCTATTTTTTTACTAGCATTTTACTAGTGAGGACTTTGATATAAAGTGAGGACCTTTTTTGCACCTCACTTTTTTTCTGGGTTAGGGTTTAGGTTCAGGACCTGGGTCCTATCTATCTATCTATCTATCTATCTATCTATCTATCTATCTATCTATCTATCTATCTATCTATCTATCTATCTATCTATCTATCTATCTATCTATCTATCTATCTATCTATCTATCTATCTATCTATCTATCTATCTATCTATCTATCTATCTATCTATCTATCTATCTATCTATCTATCTATCTATCTATCTATCTATCTATCTATCTATCTATCTGTGTGAGAGTTGCAAAGGGCAAATAAAGATAATTATTAATTAGCATATTATTATACATATTACTCCTTTTTGAACACAAAGTCCTGATGTAATTTCAATAAGTGGTCCCCAACACTTTTTCGAGACATGATTTGCTAGACAGAGAACACAAACATTGTGGAACAAAGGATATTTAGTAAAGCTTCCATATACAAACATTTAAACATAGATGGGAGGATGTTCTAACTTGGTTTTTTGTTTTCAAAATGATGGATGGACAAGAGATAAAAAAGTTACTGGCTGTAAAAAAAACCTTCAACCTCAAATCTTAATCCTAAAGAAGAATTTCAAAAGTAGGACATCACTACAATTACAAAATACAGCCTGTATTTAAATACATGGAATATCTTTAAATTATACACATGTAATCACATGGTTTTATACTATCCCTACACATAACTTTTAATGTATACTAGTACACTTTCAAAATGCCTGCATCTCACTGCAGACTGACAGTACCATGTCTGATACTATATGCTGAAAGTCAGCATAATAATAGACCCCATTTATGTTCAAGTCACGGTTTTATGATATTACCAAGATACAGCCACCCTCATCGTGTTCCTCGTGTGGGAAATACTTCACCCATTTGGTGGATTACTGCACTGAATCAAGGTGCCCACAACTGAATGAAAAGGTAATTCTCAAAGAGCCTTTAGGGAAATACAAGATGATTGGTTGGGAGTGACCTCAACTTGGATCACAATTGTAGGCTACTGAACTGAAGTTCTGTTGTGTCCTGAAGCTCTGACATTCCCAAATGCCAACGCTTCTGTCATAATTCCCGAAGGTCCTTCCCGAGACATCATTTTGATGTAAATTATGGTGTTGGAGCGTGTTCAGTGTGCAGAACTCTCCCCCGAATTGTGAAGCAGACTTACTAAATGAAAATATCACTGCTTAACATCTTTTAATCAACTGCATGAATGCATGCAAGCACAACAAAATGATTACAGTCATAAGGGTGGAATTGGAGCACACAATGTTAACAGTGATGGAGTTAAAGACTATTGGCACTGCAAATTGTTAATGACATGCGGTTATTTAGTTGAGGTGAAGATGGAGTTCATTAAAATGTTTACCCCCTATAAACAAATAACATCCTCTTTAGACATAAATTACACATAAATAAAAGAAGGACCTTAAGCAGTATCTAGGGCCTTTCGTTTTACAAAATATCATATCACTTTAAAACACTTAGAAACATTAAAAATGATCCACAAGAATCCCACAGAGGTGTCTGTGTTTATGCAACAGAGCCAAGAAGCAAGAAGTTAAAACAAAAAATATGTTTTTTGCTTGGAAATCTCCTTCAGTATTTTACTGATGCCACATAAAGGTTGATAGAGTGTTGCTGTGAAACCTGCAGTGAGCTTTTTATTGATGTGCTAACAGCTTGAGCCAAAAGTCAGCATTTCCCTATTGCAAAATTGTATTTGTAATCGCCGAAAATAAGAAAAGCTGCAAATTTTGAAGATGTTTTAAAATAAAAAAGTGGATGTGTTTTTCTATGAATTAAGCAGATGGTGCACCCTCTGGGTGGTTTTAGGGCTTTGTTATGCTAAATCGGTGGGTCAGGTGATGCAGCTTTTGAATGTGAGAATCCAGATGCGTCACATCTCTGATTCGGAAATGCTCAAAGTTTCTTGCTGTGTTTGAACTGGTGACAAACTCATTAAAACGTGAATAACTCGGGTTTTAGATTTCTTTACACGATACTGTAGGACAGTCGGGGAGAAAATAATACATTTGTGGCGTTACCGTCGCGCCTGTAGGTTGCTGCAGCTTCCGCTGATTGAAGAGAATCCCTCATTTGGCGTTTTAATGATGGCGGTGTGCAGTTCTCTCAAACACCCCAGTCCAAACCCGTTTGAAGGTTTTCAGTGGAGTAGACACTGAGAACATTTGTATACTCACTGAATTACTCAGTTGCTCCATAAACCCTATGAAACTTAAAGAGAGTTCATCCATTACCACTCAAATATATATTTATATATCTATTGCAACAAGTCTTCTCTCAAAAATTAAATTTAAATGTTGGGTGATTTACAAGAGTATCCCCACCCCTTGTACTATTCAATATTTGCCTCATTACGGCCCCTACGTTTGATTTCTTTTACAAAGATCTATTCACACAAAGTAGTGGAATTGGAAGGGGAATTAATACCCGGTTTCAAACAGACTTGGATTTAGATGGAGTCCATCAGAGTCAGAACTTTGTAGAGACACCTTTTACTAAAATGACAGTTGCAAGTTCTTTTGAAGCATATTTCTCCCAGCTTTGCGAATCTTAACAACAAAATTGAACAAATTCCAAGTTCTGTACAAGATAGCTAAAGGTCAGTCAGATTGTAATGAGAAGATCTGTTTGCATCAGTGTTTAGGTCATTCCACAGATTCTTCACTTAGGACCGCACATAAGAACATAAAGGTCATAAAATTGTAGCTCTGGTTGTGACCGAAGGTGAATCTCTGCCCCAATCTCTAGTCTTTTGATGCAAGGGTTCCTCCAGGAAATGCTATGCTTCTAGTTCCATCTATTTTCTCAGCTACTCTAATTAGCCTTGCTGTCCATGGTGGTGGCATGATGGAGCCACCACCACGTTTCACGCTAGGAAAGGTGTTTTCTGGATAGTATCCATCCACACAGATTTATTTGTATTTAGGTCAAAAAGTTTCAAATTTGCCTGATCACGGCACATTTTTTCAGGCTGTGTCCCCTACCAGGATTAACAAAAAAAAAAACATATATGGTGTGCCGACACATGAGAAAGCACAACATCATATTTTTGGTCCAGGATTATTTCTGTGCACTTTAATTGATGTTTTTTTCCAGCTACTCTGATATCTCTTTAACCCGGGCACTTCCCACTTGTCCTGCTATCCGGGATTTCCACATCACCTGATCTGTGTCGGCCTGCTGCTAAGCCGGGGCATGTTCAATCTGAAAACAGCGTGCACCTATTTTAAGCGGAATTCAAGGTGCATTTTCTCTCATTTATCAGGCGTGCCAGGGAAGTTACACGGTCTGCAGCAATATTTAAACTCTGCCAAAGTGAAATAGCGGTGCCTGAACACTAACAGGTTTTCAGTAGACTAATATTTTCATTCTGCTTGGGCCTGGACATGTCCTTGATTCCACTGTGCCAAACAGCTCTCTCACTGTATACATGTATATGCTCACGACTTCCACTACTTAGTTTTCAATTTTCTTTTTATGCTCCATACCACTGCTTTCAGGATCCCTCTGTTTGCACCTTGTTTGTATTTTTTTTTCATTTCATACTGTATTATTCTGCCTTCATTTTTTTTTTTTACCTTGTTTGTGTAGTGTTGAACCTACTGATATTTCAGGTCAGGCTCATTTTTATGCCCAAATAACTTGATTTCCTATTTAGTCACACACACACACACACACACACACCCTCCGGTATGCAGAAGAATAACAGTGATATTTAATCACATGCACCAGCGTGCTCTGCAAGATACTGAACGGTGGCAGGCGAAAGGTGATGGACTGTCACGACCTTCAGGGTGCTTGGCGGTAAGCGGGGAATCAGACGGCAGGGGAAACAGTGACGGAAAAAGCTGCAGTAATTGGACTGAGGGCTGAAAGAGCGAAACAAAACGTTGACATTAAATCACAGTTGAGGGGTCAGGAAGCTGAATACGGCAGATTTGTTGCTAACGAGGCACAGCAGCAAACACTCGAGGATCTCTACCAATTCTTAGGTTATCTGCATGTCAATAAGGTGATTCCAGCTGAGAACTGAGCTGTAGGTTTAACAAGGAAAACAAGAAAGGAAAACAAAAAAAAAAACCTACAAAGACTATATGCCGGTCTTTGTAGTGTTTGTCCATTCCTCCTATTTTCATCCCCTACATCTTCCTCTTCTTCGTGCTTCTCTGCTGCTTTGCTACATGACAGATGGACGGTCCTGAAGAGAAAGGCTAATGCAGCATAATGGCAAAAACTAACCGAACGGCTTCACATTTAATTTCCTCCATCTGAGAGGGTCTTTGTTCTCTTTTAGCCTACTTATCTGTTAGTTTTTTTCCCCCCTCCGTCTTGCTCTTTACTTGTCAAACTTTTCTTCAAGACTCCATTCATCTTTTGATCCTTTTCTTAATTATACCTCTATTCTTTCTTCCTCGGCAGCCCATTTGGCAGCATGAAATACGACCTCTCACGTTGCCTGAAATTTTTGTTTTTTTTGTGAAAGAGCTCCCACATATAGATGCGGGAATAGGCAATGCCCTCACAAACAAATACATGCACACACCCTTGCATGTCATGTTAATTCTGACTTCTATTTCCAACACTTCTGCAGGGGGAGTCATGCAGAGTTTTTGAGATGAAGCACGGGGCTTCGGGAGTAAAAAACGAGGGCATGATTGTCTGCTCTGCTGGCATCCTCTCTTTTGTTGTTGAAACTTTACAGAAACCAAAGCCCAGAAGCCACAGCAGCTAACCACCATGGGAGACAGCAAGAGGGTCTGGTAGTTCCCTCTGTGGCTTTTGCAATTCATCACAGCCCTCGACCGTCAGACTCTGCAGTTAAGCAATCACTCCCTGGAAGAAAAATAGGAATCTGGAGACAAGTTGTCTGAAAAAGTGAGGGGCTGGTCAGCAGAACCTAAATCATTCCTGAAGAATGACTCACAATTCCTCTAATGGCGTGAAAATAAACCTTTCCTTCCTCATTAAAAGTACTAACTAATCAAGGGTTTTGAACAAACAGCAGACGATCATGCAGCTTTTGAATAGTTGAAAATTGATGACCGACAGACTGAAAACAGGAGAGGCCTTTGCCAAAGCAGTGTATTTCCCTAAGACATACTTCCAAAACTTAAAAAAAAAAAAAAAAATCTAAACATTTGGGGGAGAGGAATGTGAAATTATATGTACTCTAAACAAGAGAAACGTATCACTTCTATAGGTGACACAACAGAGCCAGAAATCGAGATAGAATACATACATGTAGGCATCCTCTGCTCTGCTGCTCCTGATTGTGTCGGCCCTTCTCAATGTGTATCTTATTTTATATTTTAAAGTAAAAATACGGTTGTGTGGAAAGAAATAGCAAATCAACATCAGAAATCAGATCTACCACTGCTTTCTGGGATTTTATGTTTTACACGATAAATTACTCACAATAACTTACCAGCCATGTTCTGTCCAGTCGATCTGGAAAAAGCCCCAACAATGTGCCAGTGTTGGAAAAATTTGACTTGGGCTGAAGAGGATTTACAATTTGCTAAAGAACACACTGACTGGCCTAAAGAGGAATATTGCAACATTTAATGCACTGATTAAAGCACTGATTAATGCTCTTTTCAGGTCGAGGGGCCGCACACAATTTGTTAGATGCCCACCCAAACACTAAATTCACACCACAGTACACTGTGAAAACAGTGAACCGTGATGCTAAGGGCTATGGGGATGTTTCTCATACCATGGTGTCAAGCCCCAGGAATTATGCATCAGTTTAAATACATTTAATTAATTGAAAAGGTCATGTTGCCTCTAAATAGGCATTTCAACAATATGGCATCACATGGCACCAGTAAGTGAGCAGTGTCTTGTTTGCATACTAGCAAAATACACATTATGAGTGGCCAGCCCGATTTATGCACCTTAAATCAATAGAAAATTTGTTGTGTGACAAAAAAAAAAAAAAAAAAAGCAAAACCAGGAAAAGCAGAAAGCTTGTGGAATGCAGTCCAAAGGTCTTGGATTGGAATACCTGTTTCAGACCTTAAGCCAAGGGTGTCCAAACTTTTCTGTACAGGAGCCAAAATTCTCTAGTTAAAGGAACTCGAGGGTCAAAAAATTAACACAATTTTTTTTTTTTGTAAACCAAAAACATATAATGTAATTTTTTTTTACCTGCTCTACAAAATACGATCATTTTAAAAGGTAAAAAATGGTTTTGCTCATTTGTCGTATTAAAAGAAGGTCAGCTAGTTTGATCTTTAACAATAATAAACTGAAGTGTTTTTGGGCTAGCAGCATAAGAACAGTATTTGGCTCTGTCAAATTGGCCAATTTTAGTAATTTAATTCAAAGCAGATTTTAATGCTCCAAACTCTGCATTTCAGTAATTAAGTGTCATTGGATAGATGCTACTATGAAATTAAAGAGGATGTCAAAAGTGTGTTTATTAAAAGATGAATACTTTGTGTTGTGCTTAACATTTTCAATTGTAGGATTTTTTCTTTTCTGTCATAATTTTGCTCTAATCAAAAACTAAAAGTTTCCATCTGCATCAGCCACCTGGACCAAATATTTCTTGAAATGCTGTTGGGGGGCCACCCAGAAACAGTCCAAATGCCACAAATGGCCCCCGGGCGGCACTTTGGACATGCCTGCCTTAAGCAGTTCCCAGAAACAATGCTTAATTAACTAGATATAAGCTCAGTGATTCAAATGAAAACGTCCAGCATTTTCTGTTTATCACATTAAAAGTAGAATGGAGGATTTTGGTAAGAAACGCCCAAGTCCCTTTTTGAATAACTGCACATGTGTAAGACCATCTTCCTTGCTCTTCCTCTCCTCAGGGGGATCGTGTGAAAGATTCTCCCAAATCCACTCTGGTCTTATTTCTTTCTTCTCAGGCCTTTCCTAGAAGTGTGCAGCAAGAGGAATCTAACAAGGAACGAGGTGAGCACGTCACAATAGCTATGTTTACATGCACAAAATTTCCCAATCAGAATAAAATGTATTCAGATTAAATAATCAGATTGTACCGTTTATATAGGCACACAATCAGTTAATCCGATCATTATGTGCGTGTGTATGCACCTGGCTTTATTCATAATAAAACCTCTCTGACATGCACAGTTATCAAATTCCCCCCAAAAAACACAGACCGTCTTTGCTAAACAACAAAAATAGTAAACAAATCAGTATTATACGATTGTGTTTGTCTTCCGGGCGCCCAGGATGGACTTGCATGATGTTCTAATTACGATTGGAAACATTACTGAGTAACCAACAATTTTGAGCTCTTTTATTTTTTCGAACAGAAAGTTTGTATCGGGAGCCCCGACAGTTCTGCTTCCCGATGTATTTCCAGCACTCATCCATGTGGAAATACGGCATTTTTACGGCACGCTCAGGTTAGTTTGCCACATTCAGAATAACTTGAGTCTGACAAGCATTTATATGCACATTGATCAGACTATTAATCTGCATAAACCACTCATTTGGATTACAATTTAATTCCGATTGAGCTTAATCCAATCATAATATCCCGATTGGCTTGTATACATGACGCTTTTTTATTCCGATTGGCCCTTTATTACTTTTGTCCATGTAAACTTAGCTAATGACTGACGTAGATAAGATGATCCCCCCGGAACCCAAAGCCGAAAGAAGACCATCCACTGTACCTTTAATTTTATTGCCATTCTTGATATTTCTGTTTGAAAAGCCGGATACCACAATTTCTCCCGTTTCTGCAGAGCGATAACAAATTTCAGATTTTTAAAAATGCTTTGATTTTGAATAGAAAGGACAGTTTTGTCATTGCATATTAATGTGTCTAGAAATAAAAGCTTTAATAATTTTTCAAGGTTTACTGATTAAAAAAGACATCGTTGTTAAGTACTTCTCTATTTCAGGTTGAGAATAATTCTCCATAGATATGATGTATGTCTTTTAAATTAGGTTTTTAGATTTTAATTAGCTATTGGTCTCAACAAAGACCTGTTTAAGACAAGATGGACAAGCATAAAAACATACAGTGATATGCTGTGGGATCAAACTGAGGACCTCTTTCCTAAGTTTTCTTAACTCTAAGATGTGTCTGTCTTTGCTTTGTGTTTATTCCTTGACATTTGGTAGACATATTTCTTAACAAAAATGATACTCCTTTCTTTATCTGACTTAGAGATATCCAGTCAGCGCTGTGCCATCTCTGTGTGACGAGGGACAGAGTTGCTGACACTGAAGCAGTTCCTTTTGGAAATTATGATTCATGCCGGAAAATGGAAGTTTTTCTTTTGGAAAACCAACGTAACTTTTTCTCAAATGAAAGAGTGACTTGCCAACAAAGCACAGCCTGACAACCTTAAATGTTCATCACAAATTCCCATAAAAGTGCATGCTGCTTCTTACCACCAGTACAGTACAAATATGCGTTATCTCTTCATGCTTACAGCTATTCTCTTAAGTGTTAGCTCTACAATAAAACGTTCTTTCCCATGTATCGGCGGTCAGTACAGGGTTATTACAAAAAGATTAAATAATCAAACATTTTTTTTTCTTTTTGACATTTCTATATGATTTTAGACGTTCTTTGTAATTTTTGTATCGTTTGTGTGGGATATATTAATCTCCCTGTGCAAATTCCCAGTTATTCGGGTTATCGCAACAGCAAGGCTTAAATCTGAGGCAACCGGACTTTCGCTCAGTTCTTTCTGATCCAATTGGATAATACCTTTTATTATCCTTTGGATAATTGCGATATATAAATATATAAGGGCAACCGGCTCAGTCCAAATGTGGACAAAATATCTTTACATCTAAATCTAGATTAAGAGTAACCTTAACGCTGACTCATGTCCAAATGAGGCTTACATGTAGCCTTAAGGTTGAAACGTTTTTTTTTTTCTTTCTTCTTCTTTTTTCTCAAGGTCTTTTAGCTTAGACATTCTGTGGAACAGACAATTAGAAACGATTTGCTTCATGATGGAGAGACACGGCTGCTGTTTGTACTAATTTCGTCAAGGCCTGCTCCTCTTTCCAATGAAGACCATTGTCTTCTGGACCTATTTAGCTCAAGGTAACTTCAATTCAATCAGGCTGCAGCGCATTCAAAACATCTTTTGCAAACTGGAAGTTACATTTGCTTCATTGAAGGAATACACGTAAGTCTGTCTGCACTGGTGACTTACTAACAAGACTTTATTTTGATGCACTTGGATAAATTGTTGTGATTTTATGTATTTAGATGTATTCAAGAAATATGCCAACCTTCCTAAATTGTAGGTAAAATAGAAGAATAGCATTGAATTTATTTAGTTTTGACAAATCCAGGATCTCACTGTGCAACCCGGCAATTTGTCAGTTTGGTTTAAGTTTGCGGTCCAACTTTTCTTTACCTGCCTGTATTGTGCCACTGCAATGTAGTTTTCTCTGTGTGTTTTTCTTCTCCTATGTTTTATTTATGTACACTTTGAACTGTCTTGTCACGGAAATGCGAGATGCAGATAAAGTTGCCTCGCTTTGGTCACGTCACACAACAAGAAACTACAAATATAAACAGGCAAAAGTATACAGAATAGACAAAAAGAATAGAGGGACAAAGATCAAAGCTTCTGGTTGAATGAGAGAAGGAAACAAGCGTGGCAAGTTTGCAACGTTTATAAGCTCTGAGAAAAGAAGGCCGAACAATACCGGCACCCGAACTCTTGCTTGCGGTAGTCATGCTGCGTTATGTGATCCTGTTAGCTTGCCTGGGTTATTGTACTGCAAACACTGCGGTGCGCCAAGCACTGAGGAGGCAGTCGGCCTTTCACAGCCACAGGGATATATGGCTAAATGACAGATGATACACAGATTTAAACACCACAGGATGGCCCAAGGCAAACTGGGAACCACAGACAAGCACTCCTTTACTGTAAAACAGGCACTGTGAGTACATACTTAAACAGATAACTCTGAGCAACCCCTCATATGCACACATCGTGCAGATGCACACACACACACACACACACACACACACACACACTCAATCTCCCTTGGTGTTTCTCATTTCAGGGCCGGCTTCCTTTGGAATGCACATTTCAAACATAAATGCTTCACAGTTGGCTGACAAAGCTGTAATGCTGCCAGAGTTTCTTCACTTCTTAATGGTCCTCCTTATTTTAGAGGACATCTAATATATCCTCTCAAGGACTGGCTTTCTCACATGGTTTCTGACATAGCATGTGGATTTAGGCTGTTCAGCCAATTAAAACTCGGGCGCTTTTGAAAAAACTTGGGATGAACCTCATGCCAAGTCCCAAAATAGATAAAAGCTACAGGTTGTTTTTGCGCGAAACCTTACGTCTGTTTAAGCCCACATGGGGAAATATCCTGTCCTTTGAACGTCCAGAAAATGGAACTGGGCTTAAACCTTCTCTACATTTGCATTAGCAGAGATGCCTTTACATCATGCTGTGAATCTAATCTCGGTTTACAGCCCACCACATGGAATGACTCTTCCATTGCACCCTGAAAATGGATTATGATAATGCCATAACTGCTTTGTAAGAGGGAGTCAGGGGAAGCTGTGTGGAAACATCGACAGTCTCCCAGTTACCTGCAGTAGAGCACAGCAGGAAGCATCATTAGAGAGTTCTACCTTTCATGCCTTTTCATCTCTTGTTTCTCTGTTTTGTGCTTCATTAAGTATTTTTATTCCTTCAGATCTATCCATTGCTTTTTTTTTTTCTGGTATTTGGATTTTTTTCCAGTGCTTCAGCTCTTGGTTGACTGTTTATGGCAAGCTATGCTCTCATACGACTATTGGCGCCTTTAAAAATGGAAGCTTTGTTATGATAGTGTGTATGCCATATAGTATTTGTGATCTGTTGCAGACAACAAATGACAATAAAGACTTATAGCTTCAGAGTGAGGAAGAACGGATGGAAAGCGGCATGACTTCCTTGAGCCTTCAGCTGAAATATTTCTCATTGACGCAATGGTATGCTATTTTCCACTCCACAAGTCCCAAAAAGCTTCACATACCAAATGCACTCGCTCAACTGAGTTGAAAGTCCCTGCACACATTATACGACTGAAACAACGAAAGGTAAGAGTTTTAAAGAAAATAACCTCGACTCCATTTTTGCACTGCAGCTGTGAGGCACAAATGGAGAGAAAAGGGTTTTAGCGCTTCCGCAGGAAAGCATAAGCAGCAAATAGCTTTCATTGGAAAACATTTAGCTTTTTTTTTGTGTTTTCTGCTATTACTGCGACTAAGAAAATGATTCCGTTTTATAAATCAAGATAATCATCCATAAATGTATTCCTACTTAACCCCTATTTCCCTTTAACTGTATTTCCCTTCAGTTTCCAAAGGTACCTGGAAATCTACTTTATTTGTTGTTTAAGTGGAACCACCAGTTGCAGCAGTTTTTGTTTGATAAGTGGCGGCTGCACCAGCAAATTCATAAAAAAAAGGGGCTGAAGGAACAAGGTAAATTTGGTTTGTATTGTGACTCTTTTGGAGTGTTTTTCAGGAGTAGCACAAAGCTTTAACAATACACTCCATTCATATTACAACAAACCGAGAAAAATATCAATAATAACCGCTTACAATTGTTCCCGAGAAGTTCTTAGAAAATCACACATTTAAATGTTGATGATTTGTCCTTCACGCAGGGGTGTATTGTATGCTTCTGTCCAATGAAATACGGGCACTAGCACAGACTAAGAGGTAAAATCTGCATTGCAGGCTGAAGCAAGTTTCCAAGGTTTTTTGCTTAGTGGTAGAGAAGCTTTTTTATTTTTTATTTTTTTTTTGGGTCATTGAATGATATGCAAATGTACAGATCCATGCAAGTTTTAAATCATCCATATTTCATAAATAGTTTGTTTTGGATGAATCAATCAGGGTTTTCTGCAGGTCTAAATTTCCCTCAGAGGTTTGCTTAACTCTTTACTCATCCGCCCTGTCCATTTACCTACAGTATCAGTGCATATGGACTCAAAACCAGCTGATACATTTCTTTATACCCAATGCAAATATGGAATAATCAGAGCAGCTATTTCAACGACAATGTCCCACGTTAAATTATATTTATTTGGCCATTACCTTTTTTTTTCCAGCTGTGAGCCTCACATACTTCACACATCTGTACCAGTAGTTTAAACAAACTGGCTAAAGCAATGGCTTTTTCCTCTGTATTTGCCCTTAGAGATCAGGTGGTGGAGACATTTCAGGTGACAATCATGTCATATTTCATTAATAGTTTGCTTTTGAGGAATCATGTCACCTGCAACAACATTTACAGAACGGCCCCACGACTGCAGCATCCAATTGCTGCCCAAAAAGCTTCTTCCTTGGGTATTGGGTTAATATGCTTAGGCGAGATTGATGACAGATATTGAAACTGGTTAATGAAAAGGTAAAAAGTACTTGTGAGATCCATAATCCTTCAGTCATCTACTTCATGCTTTTTCAGCACATTTTTTTTTTTTTTTTTTTTTACCCCCGTCAGAGGATTGTGTATCTGGCTTGAGCTGCTTTCAGCCAACAGTGCTCCAGCATGAATGTCCTAAACATCTAATACTGTAAAATACAAGCATTAAGCTTTTCTCACCTCAGTATGCTACATGCTTTGACCACTTCTGATACTGTTTACTCAGTATTAAACTTTCATCCACAGATTTTGAGGTGATCAGTGAATATCGAAAGAAAAAAACGAGACTTTGACGCCATGGCAAAAGCACTTGTCCTGAGGCAGCAACATTTAGTAGATTTTCCTCACTTCATCCCAACAATTGTGAACTGTATTAAGCAGAGATGCATCATAGAGGACATAAATATTACCACACACCAAAGAACAAAATTCTCCCCAAAACAAGCTGTATTTCTTCATGTCTCGACACATTTTGAAATGGACATGTAAGTGGCAAGATACGAAACAGTGGCTGCAGCTGTATGAATTACTTTGTCAATGCATCAAAATAATGTTCAAGTCTGACATTTCTTTTTATATATGGCATTTAAAAAACTTTTAAAAACTATGTTTTCGTGAGAAGTTGATGGCATTACAGTAAAAATTAAATGCAAACTTGATTCTTTTAGGTTGTTTTTGTTAGGCGGTTTTAGAGATAAATCAAATCAAAACTTGTGCACAGTAACTATCCATGCCCAGAGGCAAGGAGCACCTTTGTGTGGGTGGTAGCTGTTAAATGCATGGATTCTATATTAAAATTAAAGATGGGAAAACTTAGGCATAAAGAAGCCAAATAAATGTTTTAAACCATGAGCAGTATTTCATGGCCCGCTTTATGAAACGTTTATGAATAATTTAGTAAAAGAAAAACAGATAGGTCAGCCATCCATCTATACATCATCTATACCCGCTTATCTTTGCTGGGCGGCTAGGAGGCCGGTGCCTGTCTCTCCAGCATCTTTGGGCGGGAGGCGGAGTACATGCTGGACGGGTCGCCGGTCTATCACAGGGCAGCACATAGACATACAGGATAAACAACCGCGCACTCAAACACTCACACCTAAGGGCAATTTAGAGAAAACAATTAACCTAACAGTCATGTTTTTGAACCGTGGGAGGAAGCCAGAGTACCCACAGAGAACCCACGCATGCACAAGGACAACATGCAAACTACATGCAGAAAGACCCCAGGTCAAACATGGGATTTGACAGGTCAGCCATTGTTAAAGAAGTATATTCTAAGAACATAGGATTATTAACTAGCAGTAAAGTGGTTAATATTTTTATGTCCTTTAAATCAGGTCTACATCAACTTTGCACTAGATGCTGCTGTGAGATTAATTAAAGTCGAGGAACTCTGGGGCTATGAAACCTCTGGACGTGCTTTACATAAAGAGTTCAGGCCACTGTGGGGGGTCTTTGATTGGTGAGTCTGCACAAATGTGGTTGGATCAAACATCAGCATTCTTCATTTTGTTTTGTGTTAAATTTGCTTGTTAAATACATTCATTTGTATGAGTTCAGAAGTCGGTAGTCTGCCTTGGCTTCTCTGAGGCAGTAATTTGAACATCAGACGCTGATCAGTCAACTGGACTCGATTTTTTAACTGAAGTGCTACGTTTGGCTGACTTGCACCTACACAAGTGAAGAAGTGCTTACAAATATAACAAACTGTTTGTGTCTGTAATTAGATAGGATTAGTCTGAGCTGAGGAAAGGAGCCCTGAACACGACACAAACACAATTTGCATATTTCACAGCTTTACAGGGTTTGCAACAAGTGAGCTTGAAAGAGAATAATGACCCTTATTAAGCTAAGTTGACATTTTATTATCAACAGGAGAATAAAAAAACAAAAACAAGAAACAAACAAAAAAATCCCTTGATGTAACAGGCTAAGATGCTCAACCATTCATTTTCTAATTTAACGTGGAAGGCGGCGGTTAGGCCGTCTTTACAAAACAACGCGGCAGGCAAGCTTTTTGTCTTTTAAGCCTGATACGAGGCATATGCTGCATTAAAAATGTTCACTCCCTCATTATATTCCACTTCCTTTATTGTACTGGCGTTCACAATGTTCTTTGAACATGTTTACTGTTTATTCTTGACAATAATCACAGAACACACATTCCTAAAAATCTTGCAAATTCCCTTGCTTCATGAAGGAGGCGACTGACTAAAAAATATATGGTGCGCCACACAGTGAATGCGTGGACTGAGTCATGTCAAGTTGCTCTCTCCTGAATCACCATCGGCAGAAGAGCTCAATCAGTTTTGAATAAAGTAAGATCTATGACAAGAATCGTCAAACATCATGTAGATTTTGTGTTCTGTCGCACACTCGATTGCAAATGTTCCTCACTGAAAGACCGTGTGCCTGTTCCAAATGTTGAACCAGGCTGAAAAAAAAGTGACAAGCTCAACAGTGCATTATGGCATTACGCAAACAAAAGGGACGAAAAGAGACAGATGCTTTGGACGCAGGAGAAGTTATCCATGACTGATTGCTGGCTGGTGTATTGGGACCGTAAGGAAGCTTTCTACATCTGAGGGTTTTTCAGAAAAACCTTAAATCTATTCACTAAAACGTTGTTGTTGTTTTTTTTTTACGTAGAATGAAGTGTTAAACGATAAATAAGACAAATATTTTATAAATTTTTGCTTTTGCTCTTAGATATATCTATATTTTATAAATGTCACAAAATTGTTCTTTTAGTTTTTTTTTTTATAGAGTATTATTGTATAATCATCTGTGTAAATACATCTTTGCCATAATATCAACAAGCACAGCAGGCTAAATCCTCTTGAGGCTCCCTGAAATTGGGGCCGGCCCATCAACGCTTGTTTAAATAATGAACATCTGAAATCTTAACACGCTCTCAGTAGACAGCTGTGGGCTACAAATACTACAGCCCCAAGTTTAGATCGTCCAATGCAAATACTAAAATTGCACACGTTACGTTAACGTTGTTGTCAGATAGTGTGCAGCCATTTAATGTTGCTTATCCTCACTAGCTACCAAGATGGAAAATAATGAATAAAGTAGTATTTGCGATGCAGGGCAAACTTTGCTCTTTGCCAACTTAGCAAAAATTTGAGATTAAATGTTTAGGACCTGCTAGTGGATTTTCACATCCTCAAGCTGGGAAGGTCAAAGCCCACTCTTTAAATACAGCGTGGTTATTGAACAGATGAAAAGATCTACGTCCATCTTTTCTGTTCAAGAAATGAACAATTTCACTCAAGTCAGGTTATGTATAGTTGCTGATAATAGGGGTTGAGTTTTTGTGCCCCATGCACCTAACTTATCATGCCACTGGTTTTAAACAAGATTTCCTCTTATAAAATCGTTTTTCACTTAAACTGAAAAATACATACATGTCACATTACATTATATGTGGAAAAAAATATAAAAATTCATGCTGTAGAGCTCTTTTCTTTATCCATCACAGAAACCTGCCGTTTTAACAGTAGTGTGTATGCCTTTGAGAGCCACTGTACTTTTAACAAAAAATTGCTCAGTATGCCATACCCGCTTAATCCTGTTCGGGGTCACAGTTCTGGGCTAGAGGATTTGTAGCCTATTCCAGCAGACAAAGGGCATAAGGTTTAGGACATCATGGACAGGTCACCAGTCTAGTGCTGGGTCAGCAACAGAGTTGAACAACCACGCACATACAGACAGTTTAAAGTTAATTCACCCAACACATTAAAAGCAGTTGACTTCTGCACAAACTTATACTGAGGTCTAAAATGCTTCATCCATGCTTCCATGGTATCAAGGTCCTGCAGATATTTATTGCATGAATGTGTAACAACCCATCAGCTTTACTGGGTTTTATAGTCACATTTTTAAAAGCTTTAACAATATACATTTCTTGCCAAAAACCAACACTGATTGTTTCAAAGCACTATCTGCAGCGCATCACACTGGGATGACAAATTGAAAACTTGAACAGAAAATGCATCCCACCTTGCTTGGGTCAATGATCTGTGTATTTATATATACAGTACACACGGGGAGACGGAGAGCGGCATAGATCCAGCATGGCAGAATAAGTGCCACTGCACGCAGATTATTTCCTAGGATGGCTGAATGAAAAGCAGGCTGAAGCCTTGAAATCCCTTTATTATTTAAGACGTAAAAATTGCCAAGCACAGTGATACAGAATGTCCCACCGCTCCCTGTCTTTCTCCTGTCTCTCTTCTACATGTACAGCTCTTCCCCCTGTGTGACTATGTGTGCGTGCCTGTTTGTAGCTTCCTGACAAAAGCAGCTTTTGACAAGCCAAGCATGCCCTCTCTCAACAGCCGTCTTATCCGCTAACATCGTGATCCATCATGCTGTGGTTCACAGGCCTCCCCCAACACCTCGATCCCCTGCTCTCATCCTCACCTACACCGTTCACGCCGCCTGCCTGACCCGGCTCTATCCCACTGCTCCACCTGCTATTCCACTTTCTCTTCTTCATCACTAGGTCTCATTTCCCAGCTCTGTGTCTTACCCTCCCTAAGTCCCACCCTTCTCCACTTCATTTCTTCCTCCGTCCCACTCTCCCTTCTCCCTCTGCTCCCCCTCTTGAAGTGTTTATCTCAGTGAATGCACTGGAGTCATCTGAGCAGTCAGTGCGAGGAAAGAGAGCTCTCTCCTGTGGGTTGGTGACCCTTGTCAGGGGGACAAACTGCCCACTGCCACTTGCCTACACTGCTGGAAAATTAAGAAGACGTGGGGGTGACAGGGTTCACAGTGTTTGCGCGCGCGTGTGCGTGTATGTGTGTGACAGAAAGAGAGGTGCTTGCAGATCCATGGGAATGCGAGAAAGAAAGCCAATGAGTCAGATCTGCATGTGACCGATTAGGTTTCAGAGATCTTGTTATGTTTAAAGTGCAAACATGACGCAGATGGTTGTGGGTGTCCAGCTCTTACTCTGTCTAAAGCAGGTGTGTCCAAAATGCGGTACAAGGGCCATTTGCGGGCCCAGGCCTGATTTTGTGAGGTCCTCGAAGGCAATTCATCAATGACAAAAATTTTGCTTCCCAGCACAGGCAGATGGACGTATTTTTTCAATTAGTGCAAAAATAATTTGTGACATATTAAAATCTTCTTGCAATGTAAAATTTTATGTATAAATCAAAGTATTCGCCCTCAAAGAATAATTGCATGTTTTAAGCTTTCGAGGAAGTGTGGTTGGTCAATTCAATCAACTGATTTCACGTATACATCTATCTATCTATCTATCTATCTATCTATCTATCTATCTATCTATCTATCTATCTATCTATCTATCTATCTATCTATCTATCTATCTATCTATCTATCTATCTATCTATCTATCTATCTATCTATCTATCTATCTATCTATCTAACTAGATACCTTTATTTTAATGAGGCAAATGTGCAGAATGCGTTGGATCAAAAATCACACTATTTTATTTGTTTAAATAAAATACTAAATTAATAACATTTTTGTGAATGCTTAAAACCACTGATCTAAACGGTTCATGAGCATTCGTCCATATCACGCTCTTCTGGTCTAATCTCATCACATATATGTTTTACAGATCAGCCTGACCCAAAAGAAGACAACGTTAGCAACCTGTGACATAAAATTCTCCTTTTTTCTTGTCCTTGCAGTTAGGATACAAAACACGTTTGTCTTCTATTATGAGTGTAAACTACAAAGGTAATGCACCAGTTATGTTGTTGCTGCATAACTTCATGGCTGTTCTTTGATCCTAATCTAAATCCATTGCCTGGTGGGACCGTTGACTATATATTGGAGTGCCTTGGATCCTGAATTATATCAAAAGGGGAAATTGACAAAATGTCTCCCTGGATGTGAATGAATTAGACTGCACTGTGCAAAAAAACCTCCTGCCTATAAAATCGTGTTTCAAAACCATCTGAAGGCAAGGAAACAGTGATGGAGCTTTGAAGGGATGAAATATGAACCCTTTATAAACAGTTTCTGAGATTGTTTTTTCTTGTAATGGGCTTTTCTGAGGAAAATGACACAGATATTGCTTCCTTCACCTTTACTCACCTTATGTCTGAGATGCTAAACAAAAGCAAATAACTCGAGATACTGAACACATTTTGACTTCTGATGAGATGGAAGGAACTGTGATTTTATTTAAAAATAGGATTCGAACAATCGCAATCTTACTTTTGACTTTTAAATAATAAGATTTTGATTAGAAAATGTTACAGAATATAAATGCGTCTGGGAAAACATACAGCAGGGAATACCTTCACAGTATAATTTCATCTTGCAAGGCTTAGGAAAGAAATGTTAATTTCAATGAAATTACCCAGACCCTCTGTAATGAGCCTGCCTCTGTGACTTCACACAATATTCTTGCACATTTGTTTAAAATGCAAAAGTAAACAAAAGATGTGGATGCTGGATTATTATTATTTTTTATGGCAACTGGGGGAGAGATAAAGGTTGGATTAAGTGTATTAGAACTATATCTGTCAGACCACATTTTACTGTACAAAGCCACAATAAACAAACAAACAAACAAGAAAAACCTAATAAAAATGCATGGTACCAGGCTAGCAACTAATATCCTTTGTAGAGGTCTATTGTGAGATCTACATTTAGATGCTGTGCTGTTCATTTGAGTCAAAACTTAAACAGTAATGAAAGCAGCAAAGACTAACGCCACTCATCTGCCATTACAACATCTAGTTATTGTGGAGACTGAAGGGCGGCTTTGTGGTTTGACATTGCTGACCAGCAAGTAACATCGATTCTTAGGTAAGCTTCGATGCTGTTTAAACTTCAAGAGCAGTGACGGATGATTTTTTTTTTCAACATAAGAAATAGCAATTAACCACTTGCCACTAAAATACCCAGTACCTGCTATTAATGCCAGTTTTGTTTCCCCTGTTTATCTCTGCACAATTCAAGGTCTTATCCTATAGATTACTGTATGTACATGCCGTCTTCCATTGGGTATTTATAAACTACTTATTCAAGGCTATGAGAACACTTTCATTTTTGGTGCAATTGTTATTGGACTATGAAAGCAATTCTTGATTTTTGCTAATAAAAGCCAAATTAATTACACACTGTCCCGTTAAGTAGATATAAACCGATATTAGTTTCTACTGACTTTTTCCCACACATCTTTTTGAGTAGGCTCATCACATTATTTTTGTGACGCTTCATATTTTTACTATTCAAAGTGAGCCACAGCAAAGGAAAACTCACAAACAGAAAGATCCAGTATTTGCCAACCATAAAACTGGCTTGCAGAGCAGAAATAGAGTAAAAGCTTTAAGAAAGGTTTTGCCGAAAAACCGATGACTAAAATAGCTCCTTGTCATTTTGTCTTGGATCCTTTTCTGCAGTGGACTTATTGAGCCAGTGTGCATCAACACAGCAATGGGCACAGAGGATCAATTTAAAGTCCTGCCCCAGTTGATAATACTGGCGTTTAAGCTTTGATGGTCGGCCAACATCTTATCCTTTAATGCGATTTCTAAAATTGTCCATTGCAAGTATCCTTTTGGCATATGAACTAAGTGGTTTAAAGGCAAAGTGTTACCAGTGTATTTTTCTACATATAGTTGGTGACTCTGAAGATTAAACTTGTGGTATATTTAAACATAATAGAGCAGGACACAACTATTTCCTATTTGAGGACAGAATTGCAATGATGATCTTGGTTGGGAGCTCAGCTACTCCGATATGTGAATTAAATTAGAAAGAAAAAACCTATAACTAGATTTATTATTTCTCTTTATCTACTAATTGATCGAAGAGTAATAATAATATACTACTTCTTTAGAGCAGAGACATGGCTAAGACATTCCTACTAAAAAGACAAGAATTGTTTCTTTTATCTTGTTTTTTTTTTTAAGCTCTGACATTTTTCAATGGATTTCTACTCGTAATGAATAAGCATAACTGGTGTTTTTAAACATGACCTTGCATATTTGTAACACAAGGTTCTGAACGGCAGAGCGTGTCTTGTTTTCTCCTCCTTTGTGAACACACTTTATCAGGGAACTACATATTTCCTTTAAATATTGAGGACAAACACAAATTGATCACAGCCAATATTGTGTGATTACCAGCAGGGATGCTTTTGCACTTAATAATGGAAGGATGGGAGCGGAGGTATTAGGCAGACGCACGCAAACACATTCAACTGGTGCTGGGTAATTACAAGAGAATGTCACTCGGCATGTCAACTTTTGATAAGACAAACGTCATGAATATTCATTAGGTGGTGTAGTCTCCCCGTTTGAAAGACAGGACACAAATTGTTCCACAGAGCTATGTCTTTTACACGCTTCTTTGTCACAACTACACGGTCACAGACGAACCATGACTTTACAAGAAGCCTGCCATTAATGCAAACTGCTAAAAACGGACACACCTACAAACACATCCTACGCTGTGTGAAAATTTGCAAACTTTTCAGTGTAACTTTCTCTGGGTTCATTTCAAATCCCCTGAAGGTCAAGTTAGATCATCAACCTTCCTCCCCGTGTTGCATCATTAGCAGCACTGAATGATATTTCCCTCTGTGTTTTTTTCTCCTGTTGTTTTTCCAGTTGGTCTAATCTCTCTGTGCCCCAATATCCCGCTGTAATCCAAGAGCCGAGTTAAAAACTGCCTCCAGTGATTGTAGCTCGTGTCATCAAAGAAACCAGTAAACTGTGCACTTCCAGAAGCAAACACCGCATACTGGGCAAATAATGATTGTGGAAATATTTCATAGCTTATAATATAGATGAGTGTTTAAAAACAGCAGCGTGCCATTAGCAAGGAAGTACGGGGATGTGGATCTTCAAAGCGAGCAATTTTATTGCTTGTCTCATCAGTCACTGAAATTGTAATGTCTGATGATCCGTTTGTGGTCATACACTACATCTCCCTGTCAGCTATTATCCCCGGCAACCTTGGGAAGGGAAATTAGAGTGGGGTGGATTACTGGTGAATGCTTCAGAATTAAGATTAACGTCTCAGTTCATCACAAACGAGAAAACACTAATGGCGTCTGGTTACCTTACGGGTTACTTCAAACCTGTCAAGAGTTTAGTTCTAATTCTGCAGACCAGCAGCCATGGGTTTGACCATGGGCGCTTTCCGACGCTTGTCTAGGGAGTGATGGCCAAGTGGTTTGAAAAGAGGGGTTATATCTTGGAAAGGATGCAAGTTCCCAGGTTCAAATCCCACAAACTGCCACTCTTGGTCATTCAGCAAGACCGGTAGAACCAGAATGCTCCTTGGATGAAGCACAGGGGTAGCCCATTGCTCTCTAGGGAATGAGTTAAAGGCAGAAGACACATTTTATTGGGATGAATGTTGCAATGAAAAGTCCAGATGATTACAATATTATAAATGCTCCTCAAGGTTGCAGTTTCTGTTTTTTTTTCACCCGTCATTGGACTTCATTCTATTCGGTGATTCTTTCCTCTTTTCCCCCAAGTTTCTTTTACTTTTCCCCTTTCTGTTTGTCAATTACTTCTCTTTGACATGACTGAAAAGCGATCAGTGTTTGTGCGTTTATGTGATGAGCTATTCTTGACATGCTCAATGTTGTGCTGGCCATGTTCCAGGAGACATTTTGCCTATAAAAACAATGTTTCCTTGCCAGTAACCTAACATTTTATTCTTGTGTATGTGGAAAAAGTTTTAGATCTTTGAGTTCATCTCATAAAAAATGGGAGTAAAACCACAAGTGTTGTGTTTATATTTTTGTTGAGTGTACATGGACTGGTTTATATAGTGATGTCGTGGCATCTTTAAGCAGGTACCACTTCATGAAGCCATCTCCCACACCTTAGGGGAATTCCCTGTAATGTTGCTCACTGACAGCTATCCCCAGCTTGCATCTTAAGGAGCTTTGAATTACATACATGCGTGCAAACACGGTGCTTATTTCTGCAGGTTCATTTGCGTCTGATAAACAAATTCTTCAAAGACACAAAAAGAAAAGAAATATCAAAATGCTCTTTGATACACTAGAAGCTTTTAGTACATTAAGGCATACGTTTGTGTCCCATATATATGTTGCGATGCCTTCTTCATACATGTCATGCCTAGGGCCTTTCTTTCAGCACAGTCCATTTCAGAGAGGAGATTGATTTTAAAGACAGCTGAAACAAGGAAGATGAAGAAAACAGATAACAGGATGAAAGCCAGAAATAAAATGGACAAACCGAAAATCAAATAAGAAAACCTTTATTCAGAAGTAGGTAATCAATGGACGGGCAATATCCTCTCCATGTAGTTGCGACATTCAGTTTTTGTGCATTTGTCCTGATGCTTTTAAGCCGACTATGTATTTTTTCAATATATGTATATGTACAATGTGTTTAGTTTCTACATAATGGATGTTTATCAGAGTTTATGTGTGGAGCGTTTTCTCTTTTGTTGCTTTCACTCAGACGATGCTTGTCTTTTTATCATTTCATCACCATTTTAATGTGCAGTTTTCTGTAGCTATAATTCTAAAGCCGAAGCAAAAAAAAGAGAGAAAAAAGGACCATCCTTATTCTTTTGAGTCAAGAAAAGTCAAAAACTATAGAGTCTGAGACTATCAACAAGTTCATTGTAATGCAAACAATGGGACTAACAAACTATTTGAAAATTGCTCACATTGCAGTGTACTGAGTGTTTCCTATTGTGTGTGGATAATGAGCTCCCTTGTAGGCAGGTTGTATTGACTGATGTTTAATTTTGGCTGAGGAGAGCAAAGGTAAAAAAACAATTGTCTGAAAGCAGTATATGAACCTTCTCAGAGATATGCTGTGAAAAAGCCAGTAATTACAGTAATGTGAAACATTTGAAAACATCACAATTTTCTTCATGACAAAAAGGAAACAATAATAATAATAATAATAATAATAATAATAATAATAATAATAATAATCTATAAAAAAGCACAAATGTCCAATAATTAAGATAAGCTAAAAAAAAAATGACATGATCAATTCCAAGTTGTAGATATAATGTCGAGCTGGACATAAAAAAGTACATCACATTGAAACCATCCATCCATTTTCCGACACGCTTATCACTATTGGGGTCAGGAGGGGTGCTGGTGCCTATCTCCAACTGACATTGAAATGCAAAAGTAATTTAGAACAGCAAGTCAATTTTGGCTAATAATTACACAACCAAAGTACTTTCTTGTGTGTTGGATTTAAAACTAAAAATTACTGGCTGACTTTAACGACAAAGAAAAAGACAAATGGCCGCTAACAGAAATTCACAAGGCTCTTTACTCCCTGTTTTCCTTCAGTTAATTCAACTATTCACGCCACACATTTCCTCACAGAAAGGCCACCAATTTTAATTAATCACTTAATCACAAACGCACCATGTGAACCTGTGTAATTAACTAAACAGTAACAAGTAATTTGGACAAATAGCAGAGGGCAGAATGGGGTGGCATTAAAATGTTTTTTTTTCAGTCTAAAAAGCTCTGTGTCATGGAGTTGCTTTAAAAAGCTTATCACTTCAGTAAAACTCATAGGACTTCACTCATGGTTTAAATTCTGACAATTGTTGGTTGATGCATTGGGATGGTAATAAAACAAAGAGAATATTGTCCTAAATCCCTCAGACCTCAAAGATTTCAAAGTGTATCAGCAGTAAGATTTGTATTTTGACTTGGTTTTGCATCCAGTAACGATCAAAATTGTCACTATTTTCTCAATCAAAAAACCCTGCTGGATACATGGCTGTGAAAATTCTCAGTTATCCGGGTCAGTACAACAGCAAACCGGACTTTTGCTCAGTTTTTCTGAAAATGTTTTTGCTGCCTAGTCTTTTTAGTTCTGGTAGCTCGCACTTGAACAAGCTGCAGTTGGTGCGCTGCTGTTTAAGGACATGGAGGTCCATCCTCCAAGTCAGAGGCAAGTCAATAACCTACACCCCACTGTCCTGGGTTGTTAGAAGCTATTGCTTGGTGTGAGCGGAGTACTTGGTCACCTGAATCCTGACAAGACTGCTGATGTAATCTCTTGGAATGTGTTGGGGTACTGAGCTGTAAACACTGGGGAGTTGGAAACACAGTCCTCCTCCTCTGTTTAGTGACGGCTTTTTTTTCTTTTGACCAAGATGGCTTCTTTGACCCCTCTTTCAAACCATCTATTGTCCAAAATCTGGACATCGCTGTGGTCAAAGGTATGTCGGCCTATAACGATCCAGGACAGTGACATGTGGCTCACTGATTTGCATCTGACTTGAAACAGTCTCATTCCAGTCTCCGCATGGATCTCAAACCAGCATCTTCTTGGCTCTCATCTGGAATTGTTTCAGAAACACAGGACTCTCCTTCCTCAAGCTGCCGCCAGCATCCACGGTACCCCCAGGCTCATTCCCCACCAAGTGAGCTTCCGAATAATAATCTCAAGATTCACCACATTGCCATTCGGCCCACCTAACTGTCCCTCTTTTCTTCCAGATGCCAAAGAACCACAATTATAAAACTTTAAAGATCGCATATGATCACTTTGCACCATTTTCTTTTCCCTCAATGTAATGAAATACTTTTACAAGAAACCTAAGTACGGTTTACGATTCTGCATATGGGTGAAAATAATATCCAGAAACATGACAAGTACATATGTATAAAGTATATCCAAAAATTGAACAAGTGCTGATGGACTCAGGACCTGATGGCGCACAATTGCTGTCTAGATCCCTAGTTGCACCTCACCAATCCCCTTGCCACACACATGGAGGAGAAACAGGCAGTGAATGGTTTCCAAACCACAATGTTTCAGAATTAAAGACATTATAGGTAGACGCATCACCTGTCTAGTTTACATATACAGAGTTTTTTTCCACAGTGACATGGAGCCAGGATGTGCATGTCCCTGGAGCTTGACCAGAATGAATAACATGAGCTGCACCATGAAATGACTTCTCTTTGAGTGGATATAGAATTGGTGTCAGAAATAATTATGTGCTCAAAATTAAATTCTGATAAGTATCTCGTTCTTATTTAGCACATTTTAGCATAAGCTCAACTCAGGCTGTGTGTAAGTAGGTTACATTTACACATTTTGATATATATTGTTCATTCTTTCTACTATGGCTGACCAAATGAATGCACATTAACCATTACAGTTATGACCTTCGCTTGGACAAATTCAAAAAAGGTGATGATGATGTCTCCGAATGAGATAACAAAATATTTTTTTTCAACACTGGGAGAGACAATATGTAAGATGCTGGACAAAATTGAGTCTGTGGAAGTGCCAATAATGTGTTTTTAGATTGGAGAGAAACAGCTAGATAAAAAGAAAAAAAATCTTTCTAAAGAAAATAAAAGAAGAAAGAGATGTCCTTTGTGAGACCAACTTTAATAGCCCAGCTAAATGTATTGAAAAGTGCTGCACTGTTTCTTTTTAACACAGGTACCTGTGAGACTGCAAACTGCAAGCCCTCCACTCAGGTAGACAGACACAGAGTTGAATAAGACGCATGGCTCTGTCAATATGACATATGATCGCATTACCCCAGGCACTGACGTCCTAACGGGGAAACAGGAACCATACCTGATGTAAATGATCTGGACATCTCTGGGATGGATCGTATTTTGTATCCCTGTTTCTTTTATGGGCTGTCTGTAATTTTAACACAGAAATAAACTGAACTGTTTCACCTGTAACGCTTACATATGCCTCCTGTTCTGTCTTAATATCGGCAAACATTCTTTAACAGTCCTTTGCTAAAAGCATTTTTCATGCTACAACCACATATTTCGATTTATTTTATTGGGATTTAATGGGACAGATCAACACAAACTATCACACAATTCTAATGGGAACGGCAAAGGATGCATGGTTTTAAAAATGATTTTACAAATAAAAATTTACATTTTTCTGTCTTCATTTGTTTTCCAGTCTCTCAAGACAATACTTTAATAGTTTACTTTTAGAATAACCCTGCATTTAGCTCCATCCATCTTCTCCTTCTGTTACCTGATAAAAAAAAAGCATCCACAGCATCCCAAGAGCATGATACCACCACCACTATGTTACATATACTGTGCAAATGCTGTGTTGTGTAGCTTTTTACCACACATGGTGATTTCTATGTATTCCAAAAAAGTACAGTCTTTGTCCTATTTGAGCAGAGCATCTTTTCCCGCAAGTTTGCTCCACAGCACTTTCTACATAATATAACCAGGACCTCCGATGGCCTTCTTTAAACTCTCTCTCTTATTCTCACTATTCCATAAAGGCCAGCTTTGGACATTGCATAACGATTAGCTGTCCTGCCAACAGATTCTCCCTGCGGTGCTGTGGATTTATGCAGCTCATCCAGAGTTACCATGGGTCTCTTGGTTGCTTCTCTGATTAATGCTTTCCTTGCAGGGCATGTCGGTTTAGGACAGCAAAACGCAGAAAGTTTGAAGTTATGCTGTACTTCTTCCATTTTCAGATCATGAGTTGGATACTTCTTTTCTAAGATCTTCAAAGCCGTGGTTGTTTTTTAATCTTCATGACACTGTTGGCCATCATGTTGCTGGTTGCTCATTAGGCAAGAATATATATATATATATATATTTTTTTTTTTAGTAATTCTTCTTTGTCTGAAGGGGCTTTAAAAATCTGCGCCTGTGTTTAGCAGGCTCTAAAACCATCAGTATTTCTGAACAACTAAGTTAGCGACTGGTTTAAAGCCTCATTTTGTGAGGTATTTAGGGAAAACTCAATGCACCATGTTTTACCTGCTTTTACAGATGGGTAGAGCAGTTAACAATCCCCAAAGAACCACTTAGACCTTCACAGAATAGCTCTAACCATACTGAGATTAAATTAAACACACGTGCACTACAGTGATTGGGTGATTTGATAGTGCTAGAGGAAAGAGGGCTGAACACAAATGCACAACGCACTTTTCAGATTACCATTTGTAGAAGAAAAAAAACACACACATTATTTTCCTTCCATTCCACAACTATGTACTGATTTTTGGTCTATCTCACAAAACCCCAATGAAATATGTAGAATTTTGTGGTTATTATACTTGGCTAAAATCTTGGATTATTGCTGCGGGTTTCAGAGACACTAATGAACACGGAGTCAAACTCGGTCCGAATTTGTACTGGATTTCACTGGAAAAAGAAAGTCAAGATAGAAGATTATGGATTTTTGCCACCGGATATACTTCTGTAACTTTGTAGGGCAAAGAATGGGAGCCCTCAAAATCTGATTAGGTAAGATTACGTCCTCTTCGCTTTTTTTTTGTATTAAAATGTGAAAGGGTTTTAGTTAGGACCATTTTATGCTACAAAGCCTGATTACAGGGTTATGATATGAAAAAAAATGGATATTGTTGAAATCCCAATAATGCTAAAGCTGCTTCTGCACAGCAACCCAGGCGTTCAGTGGTGGCTCAAAAATCAATACTCATGTCAAATCAATACCACTGTAAACGTTCAAGTCCACAAAAAAGTAAGACTTACCTACTGAAATTTATTTAAGCTCACCATGATCAATATTGTCTTGCTCTCCCCCTTTTACATGATATGATTATTTATCCATTGCAGTCAAATATTATGTAGCTTTCTAAACATTTGACGACTTTCAGCCTGGGTGAATTTAAAGGTAAAGGATTCTCTACAACATACACATCACCGAACTGGAGCACTTAGGAAGATGTCACCACATTTAGGAACAAGGGTCATGAGTCTGAAAAATGTATTTTTCTTCCCCTTCAATAGGCGGTGAAAGCAGTATTGGCTTTATACAGGGAGGACCATAACCCATTTTTTCTGCCGTGACAGTGACTGGCTACTCTTAGTCAGCAAGAGGATGCAGCGGTTTTCCCTGCAAGGGTAGTGAGCCGGTCAAATGTCAGAAAACTGTTAACAACAAAATGTAAAAAAGTTTGAGGTATGAATATTTTTTGGCAAACCACTATTGATTTTCTGTACGACATATATAAAGAACATACAGCACATGTCTGACTCTGTCTCCCTAAAACGGCCAACTAGACGACCAGCACATAATGAGAATAGGTCTTGGCCCAGACGCTGCAGCAACCTTGAAGAGGGGCTGATTCCCATCAAAAAATGTAAAGTACAGCAAGTGTGAGACAATAATTTAATGTTAATTAGGAGCCTGTCTATAGGGGGTAAGAAAAAGAAAAGAGCAAGCAAGATGGGAGGAGTGGATAGTATGAGAGGTGCCTGAGGATCTGAGTAATAGCTTCCCTCTGTCTTGTCTTTCAGTATATTAGTCCATGTTCTCTCTCAGCCCCTTCTCGCTTCTGGCTCTGGGTTCTCTTCTAAAATTAATGACACTGTAACCAGAACATTAGCCAAGTAATGAAAGACATAGCTCTGCATGGGGCACAATAGACTACTAAAAATGGATGGTATAAAATATATGAAATCTAAAAAGATGTTAATAGTGATATAATCTCAAACAAATGCAGTGAAAATACATGGTCGCTATTTGATATTTTAATAGCTTTCCATAGCTGTAAAACTGTCATACAAATAATCTCTGTAATTGTTTTAACTTAACAGGCATCAAACAGGAAAGGCAAAGCAGGATTCACCGAGCATTATGGTGGTTGGAGATATTTTGGAACGTAATGAGCGACAAAATATTTTGTTATCCAGCTAAATAGAAACTAGCCCTGCTTCTAATTCACAGCAGCGCAACGTTATTGCGACTTGTTACATTTGCGGTAACAAGAACTTAAGTCTAAAAAGCCAGAGGAAAAGGCGAGAAAAGCTATTGCATCCCGCTGCTGCGTTTGCAAAGGTTAATGAAGAACATCAGAAACCACAGATGAGGGGAAAAAAACAAACAGATGCTTAACCAGTGCAGAAGAAGCGAAGTCATTAGGGTTGAACGCAAGGCATGCGAGTATCTGAATGAATATGTGTGCAGAATATGGCAGTGGTTTACTTGACTATTACCTGTGAGGCAATAATTGAGACCCGTGGTGCCAAAGGGATGGACTGGAACAAAGCCACGCATACACATCCTCATTATCCCGAACCGCACTCATCTCTCATCTCTTGTCGCCCTTGTTTCTTTTTCATCTCCTCCCGTGTTCGCCTTGTTTGCATCGTACGCACCCAGTGCCAATTTTCGACCTTTTCCCCGATTCTGTGCATGGTTGGTTCAGGGAAGACTTTGCATCAGAATTCATAAGCTGTGACCTGCCCAGGTCAAATTGTTTTCAAACCCTCTAGTTCAGCGGGTTAGGAGGTGTATGCTTAATTCTTTGGAAAGCATGAAAACATTAAGTCAAAATCAGAATCTGTTCTCTGAATAAAACATAGTCACGGTTGATGTTGTAAGAGAATGGACTTAATAAAAATCGCAAAATTGGGATCTTTGCTGCCTGCTACAGCGTAGCTCTTTTACACAATTTGCGTCTAGTATGAAGACACAACAAGAGTAACAAGTCTTTCTAACTTTTCCTTTGTTCAACCTTGTGTAAATCTCCTCTTAATTCCATCTATCCGCTGTATACTTTTTGCATCATGTGCTCCTTTCTTTGTTGGTCGCTAATGTATTCACAGCCATTAAATACATTAATAAGTCAGAACAGCAGAATGTAGTAAAATAACGGCCCTTTTTATAACAATCGTATTCTTTTGCTGTCAGCCTGATGAGAAATGTGCTTTGTTGTACGAGGGGAAAATGCCAGCATATTAGCACTGACTGTGAGCTGTATATTTTTTCACTCAGTGAACCACAGTTCAGTGAATAAATAAGCTTCTTTACTTGATGGAATGACTTTTTTCCCTATTAGCCTGTATGCTTTAAATGTTTCTATCATTTACTTCACAGGGAAAGGCTGAGAAATGGAGAGACGGCATGTGCTTGGACAAGTTAAAACTTCTATAAGGCTGTGTGCGCATCGGTGTGCACAACTCTCATAATTAAAATCGGATCTGCTCGTGAAACAAATGATGGCACATTTGCTTCATTCGACCTGCTACAGAAAACTACAATATCTCCTAACAGTCCCACTTCTTCGGATATCTTGAGGTGTACAGCTTTGCCAAAAAATGTTTCCCCGTTCCCCACCTACCACCCTTAGAATGCATTAAACACTGTATTGGAGATAAATCCCAGTGGTAGACAAAAGATGTCTAGAATTTACCAAATTTGCAAGATATCGATTCATCAACAATTCATCGTCATGATCTCTCACAGAACATGATATAAAGGCTTGAAATGTATACACACTACATCTCTGTGCATAAAGCATTGTCTAAATTAGTTTAAGATTTTGCATCAACTTAATTACGCAAATGAGAAACTGACCAAAATATATTCTGATGTTACTTCTCAATGAATGTTCCTTTGGTTGTGTAGATCTCTGAACAGCTTTTATTTTTGTAGCTATGTTATATCTTATATCTGAGGTGATGAGTTAAAACTTGACCCTATAATTGCCATCTTTGGGGCTACCTACACCCTCAGGTGTACAATTCACTAATTAACAATCAAATTCTACAGCTTTTTTAACACTGATAGCGAGGAGACTAAAAGTTATGCCATTTAAAGACTGTTAAGGAGTTGCTGTCTATTCTTTGTCTGCACAAACTCATATTTATACACAGGCGTGTGTGAGTGTGCGTGTTTGTGTGTGGAGAAACGGGAAAAGGTCTCCTTTTTTCTATACTGTTGAACAATTACAGTTTTATGTTTGTGGGAGGACATTAATATGCATGCTATTGCTATTTTTTATTCTGGCATGTGAGGGGTGGGTGTGAGGGGTCTCCTTTCTTGTCCTTGTTCACACTACTATAATTTTGTAAGAGAAAAAAAAACAATAGATAAGATACTCCAAAAAAAGGAAAACAAAAGAGATGTAACACTGTCTGGTTCTCTCATCTATGCTTCAGTAAGTCAAGATGCGTCTTTAAATAAAGGTAAATTGGTGTTGATCTTCATGAGCAAAGAAATGGCTAAAAGAAAATAGCTACTCTCCTGAAATTGATATTGCTTAGATGTACAAGCAGGACAATATAACTGGGAACAACTAGAACAAAGTTGGACCATAAATCAATTTCTTTATATTTCTCGGGAGGAGAAAACAGCTGCAATAAAGAGGGGAATCATGGGGCCACAGAGTCTCAATAACAACTACACACAATATAGATGCTAATGTGAAGTTTTTTTAACTGTTTGATGTAACATAATGCATTTATTTAAAGGTTAGTCTTTTTTTACATTGGTCATTGTGAGATAATACCAGTGCAATAAAAAGGCTAATTTCACATGATTCCTGGTGTGCCATTAATATTGCTAGGCACTGAGGAAAAACAACATTTTTACGTGCTTTCTGTGTGCATGCACTGGTTATTGCTACAAAAGGGCTCTTCTGACAAATCATGGCAACTTTGACCAGGAGTCATTTGATTTGACTGTGGCAATAAAGATATGTATATATATATATATATATATATATATATATATATATATATATATATATATATATATATATATAAAAAAGAAAGAAAGAAAGAAAGAAAGATATTCAATAGCTTGACGAGTTCTGTGTGGGAAGAACAAGTAACACACAGGTTTGTTCTACTTTCCTAAAAAATAATGTTTCTGTATTTATCTAGGTATAATAATGTAACGGTAGAAAACAAGTTGTCTTCAAGTTGAATGTTGTTCATTTAAACAAGAAAAAACATACAAGGAATAAAATTTTAGTTGAGGAAAGGGAGGAAGGCGACTGGACGTGGGTAATGGGATATGGGAAAGAAAGTACAGAGAAAGTACAGAAGATACGTGTGAAGCAAGGAGAGTGAAAAGACGGACAGAAATTGATAAATGTGGATTCTGTAGAATAAATGAAGCAGCGGAGAGAGGAAGAGATGAGATGGAAGAAGGAATAAGGAGGATGGGAAGAAAAATGACATATTACTGTGTCCAAGCTGCGTCTTTTCATGTGTGTCTCTGTGCACACGTCAGCACGGCGCACTGTGGTAGTTTCAGGTTCCCGTCTTGTGAATCAGTGAATACTGAACGGAATGTGCCTGCTGATGGCGGATGTGTTTACGTGACAGAGGTGATAAAATAATGCTAAAATGACAGAATAGGTGACAGAGGTGAGAAAGGGGTCAGACATTTAGAACAATTACTGTCCAAGGTCCCAAATTAGGTGAGCTGCTGGTGGCACAATATAATTCCTATTTAATGGTTCGTTTAGCTTCAAAATGCCATTCCTGAGCTAATAGATGAAATCTGGGCGGAAAGAAACTGGAAGTGGTGGAGAAGCCAGTGTGTATCCGCCTTGCGTACATGAATGCTTGTGGTTCACAGTGGAAATGCTGTTGACGGTGTAATTTGATGAAAGCTGACAGGTAATTTATGAAGCATATTTTTGGGTAAATGATTTTTCTTGCTCCTACTTTCTCTGTCATTCTAGACTAGTAATTGGATTTCCCTAACTTTCGATGTAGTGAATTAGGAGTAAACTAGTTAATGAAGGCTTGCCTTGCCGCATGCATATGTGTGGTGGCGTGGGAGTGTTCCCATGTTGATATTTTAGGTTTAGAAACAAAAGAAATCCAAGAGAGTGTGGATTTGTGTGTGTGTGTGTGTGTGTGTGTGTGTGTGTGCGTGTGTGTTTGTATGCACACTCTGTCAGTAGATGAAAGGACCATCTTTCATTGCTGTGGAAGTTAATTGCAAAGTCTTGGTCTGCTGCACTAAGACCCAGCTATTACTAACCACCTTTGCTTTATTTCTTTCAGTCAATCAAGGACCGTGGACACAATCACATGCACAAGCATGAAAAGCAATTTCTATTTTTGTTAGGCTTCGATTTAAATAACAGTGCCCCCACCCTCTTTTCTTACGTTTACCCACTAAAAGATAAATCTCAATCTAACCCTATCCTAGAAAGTTTGAAAAACCGTTTAAACTAGTGGGCATTTTCACCTTCAGGAGGCTGGAAGACCACACTTCCCAGTGCCCTACCAGGGTTTCTCACCTCGCAAGTGTAGTAAAACATTAGACTAACAAATTCACCATTGTCTCATCTCCCTCTCCCTCTTTGTCTGCTTTTGCTCTCTTTAATTGCTAGGAGTGTTTTGTCTTCATGAATCTAGTCTCAAAGGTGGGTCATGCCTTATGTATGTGAGTGTGTGTATGTGCGTGTGCACAGAATGCAATATGTTTTTGGTAAAAGAAAGCGGATTTCATAAGGACTGCAAGCTTGTTGTTTTCATAGTGAAAATTGAGAGCGGCGCTAAATGTGCACACGTGTATTGTACGATCATTGGTGTTTGTCAAAAACCTTCACAACTGCTGCACAGAAAAACTATTATCAAAGCCAAACCTTATAGAAAGCAGCAGTTAAACACACCAGCTTAACAAATCTAAACTAAACTGACATAAAAACGCTCCCAGGCTTGGACCAAGCACATTGGAGGCAAAATGAAATCAATCAAACCCATTGTAAATAAAAGTAAGTCAAACTAATCCAGTTAGAATAACTATTTACAGCAGTTGCCTGCTTCAGATGTGAAAGTGATTCCAAAGTAACAAACAAAAGATGAGAAAACAGAAGTAGGTGATCGTACACATCAACAAGCTTCTGGAGCCTCTCTAACACTCCTTGGCAGAGATTTTATATTCAAAAAAAGTGTATTATTTGTGGTTCTTTGACATTCTTGGCACTAAAAAAAAAATAACCAATTAATATATAATCACCTTTATCTTTATTTACTTTATACTCTCCTTTTAAAATGTTAATTTATGTACAATTAATCATCACATTCTATATGTGATGGATAAAAAAAACTAGCGTGCCATCTTGCCAACTCGTTCTGGAGTCTATGGTGGATTAAGGTGTCATCTTCATCCCTTACCTGGAGTGTTGAGCAGTCGGGACATGCGACAGCTGTAGGTGATTTGCTGCTCGCAGTGTTCTGCACTGGTGGTGATGGCGATCACCTATGAACACAGGCAAGGATGTATATTTTCACTTCATCTTTTTCAACCTGAGACATCAGTTTTAGTGCTGAAACTAAATTAAGAAAAAGCTGATTTATTTCCTTCCTTGTACATTTGTATGCCCCCCACAATAAATAAATCAGCCATAAAAATAATGAGAGAAAGTTGTGTGAAGAAAACAATTCCTACTCAAACCATGACATCTTAGTTTTTTTTTTTAAATATATCACTTGAGGGGAAAAATGCAGTCACTCCTCGTGGGGCATTGAAGTTCACCCAAAGTTGGCTTTTGACCGAGAGTGTCAACAGCAATCTATAACCACTCAGCAGAAAGATTAAGGTATCGACTTCTGAATGCAAGAGAGCGGATTCAGGCAACCTGAGCTGTATTTAGAAGAACCCCAGCAGACAAGTCATACAGAAATGAGGTTAAGTACTCGTTATGTTAGTTTATCACAGGGCATTTGCAGGACTGGAGGCTCAAATATATAATGTTGCATTTCAGTGCGAAGCATAGTGAATGATGATGCCGTTTCTGCAGGATTTTAAGAAAAATCTCATACAGATTTGCAGCATATGTATTACAGTAATAGGGTTATAGTCTTCTTTTATCACAGTGCTGGTATTATTGGACCTTAGTGCAGCATTCAATATTGCCGATCACTCCATTCTGTTAAAGCGTCTGGAACACTTGGTCGGCCTTTCTGGCACAGCAGTCGGCTGGTTTAAATCCTACTTAAATGACAGGAACTTTTTTGTGTTAGTAAGTAAATTTACATCCCAGACGACAAAAATCACATGTGGGGTTCCCCAAGGGTCCATCCTGGGTCTCCTCCTATTCAATATCTACATGCTCCCTCTAGCTCAGATCATAAAAAACAACAACATTGATTACCATGATTATGCTCTACATCACCATGTCACCAGGTGATGACAAACACATCCAAGCGCTGAGTAAATGCTTGGAAGAAATCAATGTATGGATGTGCCAAAATTTTCTCCAATTAAATAAAAATGTATAAAACATTTTAAATACATAACAAATAAAAACATAAGTAATTATGTTTGGACCAATAGAGGAGAGATCAAGAGTTCCAGCTGCTTCGGTTAATAACCACTGATCAAACCCAAAATCTGGGTGTACTGATGGACCTAAAACTCCCCCCCAAAAAAAATCTAAACACAATTACAAAGTTTCCAACATTTCAATTCAATTCAATTTCTAGGATTAAAGGACTAATGTCTCAGGAGGATATTGAAAAACTCATCCATGCGTTTATATTTAGTTGAATTGATTACTGCAACGGTATTTTCACAGGTCTGCTTAAAAAGTTGATCAGACAACTGCAGCTGCCCGCGTCCTCACTAAGACTCAGAAAGTAGAGCACATCACCCGACTTCTGAAGTCAATTCAATTAATTTTTATTTATATAGCGTCAATTCATGATACATGTCATCTCAAGGCACTTTCCAAAGTCAAATTCAATCAGATTATACAGATTGGTTAAAAAGTTTCCTTTCTAAGGAAACCCAGTTGATTGCTTAAAGTCTTGACAAGCAGCGTTCAGTCCTCATGAAAGAGTGTAGAGCCACAGGGACAGTCGTCTGCATTGTCCATGCCTTGCATCAATTCCTGATACTGAGCATGCATGAAGCGACAGTGGAGAGGAAAACTCCCCTTTAACAGGAAGGAAAACCTCCAGCAGAACCAGGCTCAGACTGAACGATCCTTACACTGGCTCCCTGTATCTCAGAGAATAGACTTTAAAATCCTTCTGTTAGTCTACAAATCCCTGAATGGCTTAGCACCTAAATACATCACAGACTTGTTATCAGTGGATCAACCCTCCAGATCACTGAGGACTTCTGGCTCAAGCCTACTCTACATACCCAGGGCCACAACCAAACACGGAGAAACAGCATTTAGTTTTTATGCTCCATTTATCTGGAACGAACTCCCAGAGGACTGTAAAAGTGCTGAAACCCTGAGTTCCTTTAAATCAAGGTTAAAAACCTATTTGTTTAGAGTTGCCTTCAAATGTTAATGTGGAAATTTGTAGTCCAAATTGTCTTATATTGTATCTGACCTGCTCTTACTATTCCATTGCAATATGCTTGCCTCTGCAATGTTTTTCCTATGTCTCTGTAATGCTCTCTTTCCTCTGTTTGTTTTTTGTTCTGTTCATGTACAGCACTTTGAATTGTCTTACTACTGAAAAGTGCTTTATAAATAAACTTGCCTTGCCTTTATTCCTCATAAAGGTCGTGACACACTGTCTCTTATCTTGCCACACCTGCTTCATATCTGAAAATCACATTTCATGTACGTCTAAACGTGAACTAACGAAGCATATTTTGGTAAACATTAAGTCCTTTGACAACATCACATCAAAGCCTTCTTTTTAATGTTTTGCAAACCTAATTAGCGCTCGACCATCTTGGGCTAAAAGTTCAAAACTTTGTGCACAGACTATGTGTGTGTGTATGTGGTATGTATAACCAAGCGGTTCAATTATTATTAGCTGAATTAATTAGAAAACAATCCACAAACATGTCAACCACTCCAAGGTCAACATGCCAAAGTAAGACAATCTTCATCACTGCAGACATTACATCTGCATAGTGTAGGATAAGATTAAAATAAGCTCATCATCAACTTATTTCTTTAGGTAGCATCTTTGCAGATTGTTATAGTGGTGTTACTTTTGTATAAAATACATTGCATCTTTAAGTTTAAATGCTTATGTGACTGCATTTCCTTTGACAGGGTTAGGGTTAGGCTTAGTTGGAGATCAAATTAAGTATACTACAGATATATAATTTGTGTATTATTAAGGCAATACTTGAGTGGTATTTTCTCAACACTGCACATATTTTTAATATGTATGCTAATAAAAAATGCAAAACAGATACTCAGAGAAGAGATTTGTTTCAAAAAGGAGTATTACTACTTACAGCAAAGACAAATCTACAAAATGTATTTAACATATCCATGTGATTATTAGAGTGCAGACCTTTGGAATATTTGGATAAACTTCTCTGCCCAGACGATTTATAAACTATTGTTCGATCTTCTTGAATTAGAAATAATGAAACTGAGGAATCTGTACTTACTAGATAATGGAAATAACTTGTTATTGCGCTCAAAAAATAAAACTAAGCCTTGCATAAGAAATACAATCATATTAAAAAAAATTCCCACAGTGTACTTTGTAAGTCAGTATAATACGAGTTAGAACCACAAGCATCTCTTTCGCCATGAGACTATTACTACTACTACCAGGTAGAGGCAGAGAAGCTCATAATCTTGTCCTCTGGAAATATAAGAAAACAATTAAATCTGGATTTTACCACAGTATAATTTCGCTTGAGAAGGTTTTTAGAAATAGATACAGTCAGTATATATTTTTTATATCCTGTACTACCATACTGCTATTGTTCCCTAGTGTTTTCGTTCTTTCTAAGTTGTCACATTCTTACATGTTCAAGATTGATTGTGAATGAGTGACTGAAAAGTGTCCCCATGTTTGTACTCACCAAATAAAGATTAAACTGCACAGTTTGAATAAAAGACAAAAAAGATACCATTTGTTCGGGTGGAGGTTTAATCTAAAATGTAGAATGCAAACATACAGTTGAACCCCTTATTTTCTTTCAACTGTGTGCAAAGTTGTCAAAATTTCACAGCTAGTTGTTGTATTTCTCCATTGATGTCTCCAGGTTAAAAGTTGGAATGACATTCTGGAAAATATTTTGCTACTGAGAGAAAAAAAAAAACATTTATTCTGGAAAAAGCCCAGAAGAAAGCCCAACACTGAGTAAAGCGTAGCCGCTTTTATCACACAAAGGTCTTGAGGTCCATGTTATTTTTTAGAAATCTTTTGATTTAATCACATCAATTTTGTTGGTATTTACATTTTATTATATTGTCCTTGGCAACTAGGACTAAAAATGATTCCTGGAGTGACTCAAGCGAATCAATGGGCTTGATTATAAAGCTATCCTTGGGCAAAATGTTTAATCTTCGGCTTTGTTTAATTCACGTGACCGCGTGCTGTTCAGATGACACTTTGTATGAGATAATAAGACGAACATCTTACAGAGAGTCCCAAAATGCCCCAAGTCTGGAGTCACATCGACTAAAGGAGGGCTGTTTAGCATAACAGTAACAATTTGGGAGACAGATGCATTTATGGTTCCTAAACTGGGATTATTTGTTGACAAAAATCATTTATTTATTTATTATTTTTATTCTTAAATCACTGTGCACAGAATGGGTAGAGAGTTTAGTTAGAAAATTGACAAAGGAGATCTGTAATATTGGGCCTCAGATAAAAATAGTCTGGAGGCTCTGATCATATTTATTTGATTATTATCTGAGGGGATTTTTCACCATCTCACATTCATATAAAAGAATAAAAAGTTGACGGACTTCTACATTTCTAACTTCAAATATCTGGTAGGAGCTTGCCTGCTTTCAAATCAATTTGGTGCCCAAGAATAGTTCTGAAAGAGCACAGACAAAAGGTTTGGTATTATAAAAAGGGACACCCCGTTGCATTCAGGAACAACAAACCCAGAGTTTCATTCTCTATCTACATAGTTGTTGGAGATCCTAAAGCCCCCTGAGAATAAACGAAAATCTAAAACGTGATACTACCACCACCCTGAGAGCTCATCCCTGGGCAAAAGTTTTAAAACCAAGGTGACAGTTTGTTTTTCCGTATAAGAAAATGTTTAGGGAAGAGCTTCTGATATATAAATATTACATTATATTACACTGACTTAGAATGTATTTACATGTGAGTTCTGATGTTTTAAAATGTTGTAGGGGTTCCCATGAGGAAAAAGATTTGGAATTCCTGACAAGGCAATATCCAATTACCCAAATAATCAAAGGATTATTTAATACAGTACCCAGTATTTTGATATTCAATAGCAGCATTTCCATTGGCAAAGCAATACTTTATAGGACTACAAACATCTGTCTGTGTCTGTGTGTGTGTGCTACCTGATCCATAGAGGCACTGTAGTTGACTTGCAGGACGGCTCGTCTCTCTCTGCTCGAGCCAGTGATTGGCATTCTGGGTGGCAGGTTGTTCACAACGGTTGTCCACACTTTGTCTTCTGCACAAACACACAGGCACAACGCTGAGTCATGTATCAGAGCACATGGACAAATGTTAATGTTACGAAATTCAAACTGGCTAAATGCTGATTGATTAAGATAAATGCACCAAAAACAAAAATATACTTGCAACTGTCTCATTTACAAGCCTTTATTCTTACAGCCATCCACACAGGGAATTCAGCCTCTGCATATATATCCGTCAAAGTAATGACATCCCCCCCCCTCCCCCCCTTTTAGGTTGCCGTTACGCAACTTGAGGCCTAAATAGACACTTTGTATCCAGTTATGGTCTGAATCAGTCCCTCAAATATTTTCCTGGTAATTTCCACTGCAATTCAGGAAATGTGTGAGTATGGGCTTCAGGTCTCTGAGGGGTGCGAATTTGTGTGAGAAAGAAAAACTCTTAACATTTCAACTTTTCTGGGAAGCGTGTATGTGTGTGTGTGTGTGTGTGTGTGTGTGCGCTATTCAGCGTGACTAAGGGCCAACCAGTGGGGTGCAGTGACATTTCATCAAAAGTCTTGCCTTTGCTCTGCCTGCATGCTCCGCTGTTCCGCACTATCTCTGTATTCAGCCGTGCGTGCGCATGTGCTCATGAAAGTGTGCAGGTGGGTGGCGGTGTGCCAAAAGTGTCACTCGGAACGTTTGAGCCCTCTCAGATTTGCTCAACAGCTTTGTTTCATGTATGTTTGTGGCGTCTGTGTTGACGCACGCGTGTTTATGAACATCTGCGCTTAACGCTCCTTGAACGGCGGAACCTGTGACTGTGTGTTGCCACGGAAACCCGAAGACTCCGTCGCTTGAACCTCTGCTCCTGTCTGGAGTTAAGAACGAGCGTGACTGCAGAGTTTCCTTCTTTCACAGGTCAGCGGGGCTCGAAAGAATAGGAGAGTGGGGAAAACACACACACACACACATACACACACCTAAACGTAGAGCATTTGTTGAAGCCATTACCATACCCACCTGTCATGTTGCAGTTGACTTTTAAGGGGCCAAGAGGTCCGCTACCATCTGGGTCAATCCAGTAGGTGTCAGATGACCTGCCCAAGTGCTTATAAGCCTCACATGAAGGTTCATGGATGGCTGCAGAAGCACAAAAAAAAACAAAAAAAAACAAACAGAAAGGGCAAAAACATGAGACCTTAAAGTGGAAGAGGATTATTTCCAAAATAATGTCCACAGAAAGCCCAGAACGAGCTTCCAATTCACTGCAACGTAATTTTTAAAATCATAAAATCAAACATTATTGGTCTTAACTTTGGGGCACAACATGTCTCATTGTTGCTGAAATCAAGACATAAAGAGAGAGCTTTGGCAGTAATTTAGTGTTCAGATCTGTGTGCAAACGCACAAGGAACGTGAAGCAAAACTCTGCTGTCGTTGCTCAGCCGTCATTAAAACCTGGCAAATGTCAATATCTTTTAGTTCTATATCGGTTGAAAGAAGAATCGATGCATCTAAAGGAGAATAACGCTGCTGGTTTTTTTGTTCTCTCCTTCTAGTATGCAGGTTAATTTATGTTGTTGCTTTTTCCGACTATCCTTTCTCTTCAGCGCCTGTCTAGACCTAGCGTCTTGCCCCACTTACTAACAACCTGTTTGACAACATACTGATGCAAGGTTTGTGTTGATTTTCCACTACGCAAGTCTACAGTAGTATAGCATAGTAGTACAGAGAGATAAAAAGTCCCTTTAAAAGGAATGAAACTTTTTTTGATTCATATCGACTGCTCAGAAGCTTAATGAGACGCTTTGAAAGGGCTTGCCTTCTGTTAGCTTGGCATGTCTTTTTTTTCTCATCGGTTCTTCTCATGTGCACAATCTTCCTTTTCTTCTTTCCTCCTCATTTATTTTATTTTTTTTTTATTTTTGACTACTGGATCATTGATGTTTTTGTCTACAATATTCCACTTTTTTTTCTCCCAGGCTTTTAGAGAAGCATCTCCTAGAGAAGTAGAAGACATGAACTTATCCTGCTGAGCTGTTTCAAAAGGGCTGAAAAAACTCTTTGAGGTTGCTGCTCTAGTTCAAGATCATTGCTCAAAGGCGGATACATGACAGCAACATCTGAGTAGACAGAGGTGCTTCGAGATGAAGAAATTACGAAATAAAGCAAGGAGAAAGAAATCCGTCTGCTCAACTAACTAGGGTTAAAGACAAGGGTGAAAGCAGAGTGTGTAAAAGAAAACACTGAGAGCTCTAACTGCAATCCCTGTCATTTAAACCATTTAGATAAGTAAAAACATTTTTTAGGTATTGAAATACATCATATTAACGTGACCAGATTTGACTTGTGTTTTCTCAGTCCAAAGCAGACTCTAAGGCATGCTTTTACAACAAATTGATCACCGGCATGCCCTGCTTTCTAGTCTTCCCAGAAACAGCCCAGCTCCACAGCAGTTGTAACATAATTAAGCCTGAAGAATGCTGACGAGGAGCTGAAAGCGAGCTTGGGTCACACTGGTGTTTAAGTGTCTGAATTGGCTCCCTGTGTGTTCTAGAATCCAATCTAGGATGCTTTTATTTGTTTTTAAAAGCGCTAAGGGACTGAAGCCGCGTTCACACTGTGTGCCTGTCATAGGAAAAATCTTTCGGCCTTAAAGAAAATCTCTGGTCATGGCAACCTACAGCAGATATCAAGCAGCCCAGACGCTGTATTGAAAAGTTGTGTTGCAACCAATTTTTTTCTTCTTCGTTTGCCTAGCCATCTACCGCTTTAACCCTTTCCATCCTTTTTTTCTCCTTCTTTTCAGGTTTTGACTCTAAAGTGAAGAACATTAACATCCGTAACTTGTTTTCTATTTATTTGGGAACCAATGCGTCTGTCAGATGAGTCTGATGCATCTTCTGTCATCCGCTGTTACATGAGATAAAATCATTTCAAGCTCTCCAACGTGACATGTTCAAGTATTGTCCGATTTTTAAATTGCACAATCTTAATTCATTTGTCTTATGTTAAAATACATTTTTAGCTTCAAGAATTTTTAAATATCTGTATATTTTGTTTCGTTTTGTGTCTGGTGTTTTCTCACGTCTGACTCTAATTGTGTTTCCCCTGTTGGACATTTTTATATGGCATTTTCCTATAGTAATAAATAGCTGTTATTTTACATAAAGCTGACTAAATGATGGAATACAGTTAGAGAAGTAAGCAATATGAATAACTAAAAACATTTCGAAGACAAGCATTAAAACTAAAAAGAAGAAAAGCGTCTAACTCAACGTTAAAAACCATCTTTGTTGTTTTTTGGGCTTTAATATGGGATCTTACAGATCATAGACAACGTGTCAAATCTATCAGATGCAAACACTGTTAGGTAAAATTACATTAGAGCTAATGCTATTTGTACAACTGGATTTGCAATAATAACCACTACCGGTGCCCTCATCGGTGAAGGAACGTGTTCAGGCAGGTTGGAACGGCTGAGAAAAGTGTCACGTGTGCTGTGTGATCAAAGAGTTTCCATGAGAGTAAAAGGAAAGGTGTAAAAGACAGCGGTGAGAGCAGTGATGTTGTATGGTTTAGAGAAAGTGGTGATGAGGAAGAGACAGGTTGAGGTTCTCTTTGGGAGTGACGAGGATGGATAGGATGAGGGATTAGCACGTCAGAGGGACAGCTCATGTTAGGAGTTTTGAAGATAAAGACATACTGAGATGGTTTGGACATGTGCAGAGGAGGAATAGCGAGGATGATTTTGAGACTGGAACTGCCAAGCAGGAGGTCTAGAGGAAGACCAAGGAGAAGATTTATTAATGGAGGACTTGAAGGTGCTTGGTGTGGGAGAAGATGCTGAATATAGGCTTAGATGGAGACAGATGACTCTCTGTGGTGACCCCTGACAGGGAAGAGCTAAAAGAAAAAGATGACCGCTGTCCTCATCAATAACTTAATAGAGGCGTATTCTATTAATCTAATCAGTTGATAACTTAAGGGGCAAAAGAGTGACATAAATAGTGCTGTAAGCAATCTCAGACTTGCTGCAGGTTTCAGAAACCAAATGTCGAACAGTATCCAAAACTAGATGACACTTTGGAGCTCTGCTGTCCTTCCTGGGTATAATTCTTTCTTGCTTCAGGACAGCAGTGACATTTCAAAGTAATCTGCTCTTTCACAGTAAAAAGTGAAACACCTACAACCATTTCAACCAATAACCAGCTCCACCGAGGCAAACGTTTGGAGCCCCATGCCTAAGTGGTTGCTTTGAGGGGGGAGAAAAAGAAACTACTCCTTCTTTCCCTCTGCACACATCTTACTGGCTGAACCCCAAAGATTGAGCTTACAACTTGACATGTCTCACACAGACATCCTTGTCTGCTTCGCTTCTGGCTTTCCATCAGAAACTTTGACAGAGTATACATTTATTACACATTGTAGAGCTTTCCTTATATGTATTTTGAAAAGGAACGAAGTTTAGATTGTGGTTTGTATGACGAATGCTAGCCTTTAGGTTTTGCATCATGAAAGACACACCAGATTTCAGGGCGTAATAGACTGGAATCTGCACTAAGTGAAATGAGCTGCTAAAGAGCAAACCACCTACAAGGACTAAAGTGGTTGCCAGCTTCCCACTTTTTAAAGCTCTTTAGAATTTCATATTCATCTTTTCATGATGTCCCATCCGATTTGACTCCGACTCATCAGTCCTGGAACAACCTAACATTCAGAAGAATGTCTTTTCCACTTTACTTCCCTATTCTTTACTTGTTTTAGCTCAAACGGATGCTCAAATTTTCTCTCTTGCCCTTTAAAAGAGAACAACATCTGTGGCTTATGGGAGGAAGAATGACATTTTCAAAATTTAAAGCCTCTAAAAAGCTCTCTCTCTGACGCGGCTGCTTTGTGAGTCGGATTCGTTTTTCTCTGATGAGAACAGAACACAGTGCATTTGGACAAGCTTGGCATTGAAACACTTCAAAAGTTCATCTGTCTTTAGTGCTGAGAACTGGGAGACAGCTTAATCACTCAAAGGCAAACGGGGGAAGACCAAGTCAAGCACATAACACATTACGTTAGGGAGAAAAGGACATTTGAAAAGGATAGAAAAACAGATGTATAACTTTACTCTACTTACACGTGTGGCAGGTTGCTCCACTGTATCCTGTTCCATCGCAGTTACAACTAAAACTGTCCCAGGTCTGTTTACACCGGCCGCCATGTTCACAGTGATTAGGCATACACCTGGAGAGATGTGGACAGAACGAATAAATATTTACAAGACGTTGCTGGCTTATAAATATTTGCTAAATAAATCAGAAACCCTGTTTTTATATGTGCAACCTGCTGGTAAGAGCAGTTAGGTGCCAACTGTACAGCAGTAACATCTAACATACTCAGTGCATATTCTCAAAGTTTATAAGTATCTGTAAATGTCAAAATATCCATGTATGGACTTTATGGAAAACATTATTACTGAAAAACAAATGCCAATACCTGGATGTTTATATCTCTGCTTGTGTGTCACAGTGTGGTGGATTTGTACCTTTGTGGTATTTTGAAATTGTGTGTGAATACAGTGTTTATAAAAAAACAACAACAACACTGAAGCTAAAGATGCTTTATAAGGCTTATGTGTTAAATAAATTTTGACTACATGGAGCTACTGTGTTAATCCATTCTGGATCGACACAGCAGTCTGACCAACAAACCCTTTAAAACAAGAAAAAGTTTCAGTTAAAAAAGTTATTTTGATTTTAGCCTCTCATCAACATAAGCCTTTCTAAGAACTAAAAAGTATTTATACCTCTTGAACTTTTTCAGTATCTTCCTAACAAAACTAAATAAAAAAACAGCTTAAGAAGACGAGGAGCATCTCAACATCGATTTTCAAGTTTCACCACAAATTCTCGATCGGATTCATGCCTGGATCGGACCCTTCTGAAAAATGAACATGATCTGATCCAAAACATTTAATTGCAGCTCCTCCACAGTCAGGTCTTTTGCAGCCTATTCAACTTCCCTGTTGTTTTTAAAGAAAAGCATTTCTGCAACATGATGCTAGCATCACCACGTTTTACACTGGTTCAATGTTAGGTGCTGTGTTAGTGTCCACCAAACACCATTTCCGTATGTAGACAAACAAGTCTGATTTTGGTCGTATGTTTGCACACCGTTTGTCACAAGCTTCAAACAAGACTTGTCTTGAATTTCTTTTGACAATGGCTTTCTTCTCACCGCTCTATAACAAACAAACCTGGGCGGGAAGGGAACCCAAAATCCAAGCCAGACATGGCATTGCGTTAAAAATCTTTAAAATCCTTGGAATCTTTCCACGGTGTTTATTTTGTTGTTGTTCATATTCAACCACATTAGTTTAAAAATGTTTACAAGAACAAGTTTGTCTAAACGTGAGGCACATGTCAGCTAAAATACTGAACCTTAACACTCATTGAACAGGCTCCATGTACAGACACACAGTAATATTCAATAAGTTAGAATGTTTGTTACGATGAAGCTCGTTTGTCAGATTAAAAGGATTTTTTGAAAATTACTACAATTAATTAGGTGGTAAACATACTTTTCATTAAGCCCACATGTCTGTATTAAAATATTTTGTTTTGTTTTTGGTCTGATGTAATATTCCAATCCTAAATGTAGTGCTTCCATTAGCTGTGAGTGGAAAATCATCAGAATTAACACAAATAAAGGCTCAAAATGTCAGTCTGTGTGTAATTAATGTATTAATGTGTTTCGCTCAGTGAATTGAGCTTCTGAAATAAATGTATTTAATACGACTGTATTTCTTACAATCTAAAATGAAGATTATTTTGAGTGTGTGCGTGGAGGGAGACCTACGGTTGCAGCAAATGTTTCTCTAGGAAAAAAAAACATTATTAGGTAATCCTGCCTGTCAAAACAAAATTAATAAAAAGAGCAAATATTACTAAATATAAATGATCAAGTTGATGTGAAAGTTTAGTGGTTTGATATTCCTGCTGCGGCTAGATCTGGGGGCACTGTTACAAACATCCCTATGCGCAAGTAATGTAATGAGGCCTTCCATTTTTAAATGAATCAAAGTAATGAGAGTAAGAGGAAAGCCAGCTTAAGCAAAACAAACACTGACTCATAAGAGCAGCAGGGCTCCTCTGAAAAATGCCACGCTCTGCAGCCAAGTCGGAAATCAGGCAGTTTAATAGCACATAGGCGTTCTGTCTTTGTGGCTAGACAAGATGGCAACTGTAGAGATACCGCCTGTAATGATGAAGCTGAAATACAACTTTGAATTTTTTTTTTTGTTTTGTTCACATGGCTGTATACAACAATAAACCTTTAAGAGCCTCTAAGCTGCAGAAAACAACCAGACTGACCCTTGCTTTACACAACTCAGTACAGCTTCAGCAGGCAAAGACGCTGAGATAAAATGCCATTGTGCGTGCACAATGGGTTGAAATTGACAAGTCCTGACAATTTCAAAAGACATTATTCTTAGCGGGCTGGGAGCACTGAACCATACCAACTACTATGGGCTTTGTGTGAGAGGAAAGAAAATCTTTGGGGAGATTGAGGCTGATGTAGGATTTGCGTTCAGTTTTTTTGTCCTACTGTTTGTGTTGTCGTATCAGCCTTTCAGAATGACACAGAAATTGTGGAAAAAAAATTGCGCGCGCGTTGCTTTGTGAGTCTGCTGAATGCAGAAATCAGTTGTTGCATGTGATTTTGCACACACACACACAAACACACACACACACACACACACACACACACACACATATATATATATATATATATATATATATATATATATATATATATATATATATATATATATATATATATATATATATATATTCTTTTTTTTTTTTTTTTTACACTTCAGCCTAAACAGAATCCCACAGTGGAACGGCATTGATCAAAAGGAGGTCAGACAGGCCCATTGAACTGCCTTCAAAGACATTCTGATTAGTTAGATGGTAACACTGCGCCCATTTATCTTCTATGGCAGAACAAGGCCCACCTGAAGCACTGCTGTGCTGATACACAACATTTGAAGTAATAAGAGGTCGGCAATAAAGCAAGTTGTAATGATAGAAACCTGGTTGTTTTCAGATTGTTACATGATTTTTTTTTTTTGGAAAACTAAGACTCTCTGCTTTACTTTGCAATTCGTAGCAGCACTGCAGAAAGAAAAAAAGCACAACTTAATACCACATAAATCATACCAGCATTGAGGAAGCAAATGTAACTATAACAGAAGGTAATCACTAATTTGGATAAATACAAGCAGGAAACATTAGAATTTGCTAAAAGGTGGTTGCATGAAAAGCATTTAGGACGTTTTCAGTGGCTGAAAACTCTCCAGCATGAACACAAGCATTTTCTGAGCAGTCCAGATCTGTTTGGAAAACTGTGGCTTCAAAGATTTCTGTGACCTGTGATAACAATGCTTCTAGCAAGATTCATTTGCAAAAGTTTCTACAGCAGCTAAAGAGCTGTTGCCTTGCAGCAAGAAGGTCCTGGGTCTTTCTGCATGAAGTTTCCATGTTCTCCCGGTGCATGTGTGGGTTCTCTCTCAGGGTACTCTGGCTTACTCCTACAGTTCAAAAACTTGACTGCTTTATTAATTGATGTCTCCAAATATCCAAATTAATGGATGGATTCCTGACTACAGCAGAGAGCTGTCTCTGAAAAAGTATTAGTTCTCTTAGTCTGCTTGGTCAGTGGTTTGGCAGAGTTGGAACATTTTCCTACAGTGAGGTTAAGTAAACAAAACATTTAGTAAGGACACGCTCACAGCTCCAATAAGCCTTGTCTTTTGCAGATTCTTAAACTTTTTTGCAACGAGTTTACTTTGAAATAAAATACTTTTCTAGTGGAGAAAACAGGACAAGACTACAAACTATGCACAAGTATATTTGAATCAAACAATCATAAAACATATTAACGCAGATGTAAAATTTGAATGATTTTTAGTATTTACTAAAAACCTTTTGAAAAGTCATGAAATCTGATACAGTGTTCTGAAAAAATGTTTTCCTCCTTTTGTATTTCTTCTGCTTCGGCTTTGTTGACACATCTGACGACAAAAAAATATCACAGATAACCACAGTAGCCCTATGCAAAAAAGTAATTCTTAAATATGATAAATCTTGACTCAACTGTGAATAGCCTCACGTTTTTGTTAAATTTCACAAGCCACATCCAGAGCGGTAGAAATATATATATATATATATATATATATATATATATATATATATATATATATATATATATATATATATATATATATATATATATATATAATAAAACCTGTATGACAGGATTAAGTAGGCTAAAAGATCTCCAAAAGCAAAAGCGGATCTGAAAAACCCCAACAACAGAAGTGGCTGTCATCTATTGGTCAGGAAAGGGGGTACAAAAGCCACTTCTAAGACTCTAAGACACTCCAGCAACTCCAGCTTTGAGCGCTTGCTGACATTCCCCTGCGCTAGGAAGCCACCCTATAAATTAAATCCATTTATCTGTGTGACAAGCACATTTGAATGAGCCACACATAAAACATAATTAATGTGAGGTTGCGCAGACAACAAAGAGAGTTCTGATTAATATGTCTCAGGATGAAAATTCAGAGGTTTTACATTACAGTCTTGTTTACTTTGTGACTTCCATTTCAAAGCTCCTGATTTATGACGCTGTTGTTCTGTGCTCTTTTGTAGTTGTCCGTTTTATTCATGAACTGTGTAGTGTGTGTGTGTGTGTAGGCGGCGGTGATAGTTCCTACCTGTCTATGATAGCACACATGTCCAGGCTGATATTCTCAAACGCTCCCACTGTGCCTTTCTCCACTGCATGCAAATCAGCAGGTTGGTCGTCCACCAGGATCGCCTGCATGCATCCCTGATAGGATCGCTGGGATGGTGGTAACAGCGTTTGGAGAAAGTACCCTGGAAACAACGGAAGAAACACGCGAGATAAACACGCGAACCAATTAATACAATGTTGTAACCTCATTGTTAATTGCTGCCAGACAAGGAAAGTTTTAGATTTAAAACAAAAAAACAAATGAAGCCTAAAAAGCACATTAGAAGGAACAGGTACAGACAAGAGTGAATGGCAGCTTCTTTGAACAAAGAAGTAAAAGAGAGTGGGAAAAACAGGCTTTTTTTTTTGATCCACTACTTCAAACGCTTCATGAAAAGAGGACCTTCAGCAGAGGTAGACATAAAACATACCAAGAACATCATCCTTGAGGAGGAACAACAGACCAGATCAGCGGCCAGTTAATGTCACTTTTTTACAACCATGAACCTTTATCAGGATTCCTTTCTTAGACATTACAGACAAGGTCTACCAGGAGTCAATGGCCCAGAAGAACCACTGGACCTTGACTGAATCGGTAACAAGCCTAGAGCATGTCTGCGTGCTTATTCTTTTTATCTGTGCCATGATCATGCATACACACACACACACACACACACACACACACACACACACACACACACACACACACACACACACTCACACTCAACAGCGTGCATAAATAAATGTACACATCATATCTGGCACTATAACAACATATTTGAGTACATTTTCATACAGAACAATAGAGCGACTCTTCAGAACACAGGGAGAGTGTTAAATCGGAGGTGGGAACCTAAAACTAAATCTCTGCTACAAGCACAGAGGTAACTCATAAAACACAGCAGCTCAATGACATCTCCATCATAGTGATGTTATAAGCTGTCATCCTCTCCAGCTTGGCCATCAGCCTCAAGGCCAAAGCATCAAAAAGGCGTACTGTTAGAGGCATATGTACACTGTGTGTGTGTGTCTGTGTGTGTGTGTATTCACACATTATTGAAGTTCATGTGGCTGACTTAAAAACAGTAAAGCCTTTGTGCCTGTGTGCACGTTTTCTTTTTCTTTTTTTTTTTGTTGCTAGATTCAGCCCTTCTCTCACATCTTCCTTTCTTGATTTCTTGCCTAAAAACTTTCCTCCGTCGTTCCTGCCATCTGTCTATTCTTTTGCCACACCTGCCTGCTGTCTTTTCAGAGGAGTGGGAGAAAGACAGCCAGACGAAAAGAGAGAGAATGACACCAAGAGTAAGAGAGAGAGCGAGAGAGAGAGAGAGAGAGAGAGAGAGAAAAGGGTGAAGATGTGGAGCAGAGCAGCTGGTTGGCAGCACTTGGCGTCCTGTAGATAGCTTATGAATACAAAGGATACATTTCTGAATATCGGGAAGAATGAGAGATGCAATGCATGAACCTGTGGGTGGATGGATGTGCATTGTTGTGAGGAACAAAGACGACATGGATTTGTTGCCTTGATGCTCCATCTATGTCCCCACATGAATGTTTCTACTGTTTGCAAAGATTTCAAACCAATTTGGAATAGTTCACTGCCAGTATAAACACATATTCACCCTAGCTCTCGAGTGGAAAAAAAACAAAAAAAAAAACACATCTGTGGGTTAGAGCTAATAAACATACTGCTTGATCTGTGATGTGTGTCAAAAGCAAACATTTCCACTCTAGAAGGCGTTTCACTTTTTTCCCCCCTGATGTTTCACCGTTTGGATTTATAATCTGGATTTCATACTTTCATTAATCATGACAAAATTCTTCAATTAGATGCACTAAACCAGGTGTCTCAAACTCCAGTCTTGTAACTTTTCAATGTGTCTCTGCTTTAACAGACCCAAATCATTATATATTTTTATATATTTCCAGGCTACTGCAGATTATGTAGCGAAGCAATTCAGTAGTTTGAATCAGGGGGTTTGGACCAGGGACACATCTAAAAGTTTCAAACCCCTGCAAGGAACTGATCCAAAAAAAATATATGACTGCCTCCACCATTTGTCAGTGCTGAAAGACCTCTATCAATAAAATGATCCTACTTTAGGAGAATCCATACATCATGTGGTCATGCGAACACCCCCTAACTGTTAGATACAATTCGCTTAAATTTCTCCCTAATTTCTAATGAGTTTATTTTTCAGTCAGTGACGGTTTCTAGTTTTAATTTGTGGCACACACAGACCAGAACTCCATTCGCTATCTGGAACAACAGCAATAATCCCCTGCATTCCTCCTGGCACTTTTTTACAGTCTTCCCGTTGTGCCCAGAGAGCTTCTTTTACGACACACGCTGGAAGAACAACAGCTCTTATTTTCCAGGCCACCGCTAAGGCAGAAACACATTCAGAGCCATTAGTTCAGAGGACGCAAACTGGGAATCTGCCAGAAGGCTCCGATGAGAACAATTCAATAAATTTACCGAAGAAAATCACACCTGGAATAGACAAAAACACTAATCCCAAAAATGAAATAAAGCGCCTGCTACAAAGTAAAATATACATTAGGATGAATTGTAATTGGTGACCAAATTCTTTGATTTCACAGTTTTTTAGTGATGTGTAAAAATAATCTGAAAACGAATTAACACAGGCATTCATGACAAACATTACTGCTTAAGTGTAGTCATACACAATTTGTGACAATTCATTGTGGAAATAAATGAAGGAAAAGTACATATTAAGCATATAACAACACAATACACCCATAAAAAGAAGTTTTACATGATGGTGAGATGTGAGAATGAGATGCAACACATTTTTGTCTTATTTTACGTTTGGACCCACAGAGGATCAAATGTAAAAATAGTGAAATAGCCCTTAAGCTTAACTTAAAAATTGGAAGCCAGATATTGCACGCCAAACATGCCTCCATTTTTGTGTTTCCACCAAAAACAAAATAGATAAAAAAAAAAAAAAAATCATAAAATGCATTTAGAAAAATTCAGGTTTGACAGTTCCTGTTTGAGCGATATTTTAGTTTGAGAAGTATTCTAAATTTTGAACAAAAAATATCAAGTTGTAAATATGTCAACTACATAATCATTAGACATCTTTGGTGTGCAATCATTTCTTAACAAAAACGAAAACCGTATTTGCTCATACTTTTCTTACAGGATAAACAGAATACTGCCATACAGTTGAGTTGAAAGTGGTTGCTGGCTTCGTCAATGTCAGCTTAGCAAGAGGAAGTCATGCTGACTGCATGATTAGTAAACTACGGGGCTGCTAGAAATTATTAATTTCAAAATTTCTGACTTTCATAGATTTAATTTTTTATATTTTATTCCAAAAGTCTCCTTGACATGATGGACACATTTTATTATTTGCTTTTTTATTCCTCACAAATCATGAAACAATACAGCGGCTCCAACTAGGCAGTGTTTTAAACAGCTATTTAAATGTCCAACCCACAATGTTTGGAAAGATTTTAATTGGATTATATATGATTAAATGCAGAAAACATTACACAGTTAGTGATTAGTGGTAGTATAGGAACCCTGGAAATACATTTTCTCTAGACCAGAAATATTGTGACATTTTGACATCTGGCATACGAATTTAACAAACATTTGAAGATTGCCTCTGATAATTATGTCGGCGTCTCATCATGTCTAATTCATCCCAAAATGATGGGGAGGCGGTTGCCACATGTGGGATTACTGGATAAGTCACAATCTGATTCAGGCATTGAAGACTTTTGCTTCTAATTTGTTAATGAAGATCTTTAGAGACGAAAATACCCAATTTCCAAATTAGTTAGCTGGGATGATATTTCGAAAGGTCAGAAATTATTCCAAGATTTTAAAAAAATATACATAATTTAAGATTTTGGAGGCAAAAAAGTACTCGTTCATTAAAACATCTTAAAGTAGACCAATCCCAGATGTCACGATATTCAAAATACGTTCTTGCAGCAAAGGAAAAGTCCCCAACAACAAGTGCTACCGTGCCACATCTGCTAATCTGTATTGCCAAATGACAAAAACTAAGCATTAAGCAAAGAAGAGAAGTAACAATGTTTTAAAAAATCTTATTAATTAAAAGACATAGTCAAGAAAATGAGGTAGCAAATATAGAGAATTATATATATATATATATATATATATATATATATATATATATATATATATATATATATATATATATATATATATTATAGATGTATTTTTTGCCTTCTAGCAAATGATGGATGCTATCATTTGCTAAAAGGCTTTAGAGTGCAGCGTCTCATAACTGACCTCTCTCTATTTAGTGTATCCATATTGCTCTCCTGTTTAAGCAGGGGAAAGAGTATGGCTTTGTGGCCTTTTGTATGAGAAAAAAAATGTGTTGGTTAGAGGGTCTGTCTAGTCTGCCTCTTCAGAAATTCAATTTGTGGTTGTCTTGTGACAGTCACTTAAAACATTTCTCTAAGCACAGCTTCAGGAGTGAGCAACTGCTCTCTGTAAAATAGGCTTTTGGTTCTCAAAACTTGTTTGAAAAAAACAGGTCTAACAAAGTATGAAGAACGGAAACCTATGCAAGACAAATAAACAATCTGGTGATCCTTGGTAGATAAATAGTAGGCCGTGGGCCAGAATCTGTAGGACGCTTCCTTAAGAAGTTTCGTATGAACTGTCAGGGGGCAACTTTCTTCCACCAGGATAAGTTGCTACACATAGCAGTGATCTCAAAACACCAATGTTCCCACGTTTTCGCTTGCACATTAATAAGTTATAGCCGATAAAAAATCTAAACTGTGGCGCTCCGGTCCAAGAGGTCACGTGATTCGATTTTTGCTGCTCAGCCAATCAGATCGCTGTATTGTCAGCTGTGCGCGTTCATCAGTTCATCATGGCTGCGCTCGTAAGATGTTTGTATGCATTTGTTTCCAGATGAAGAAAGCCCAATAATAGCATTTTCTGGCGCCAGCTGGCAGAGATCTTGATGGCAAGAAAAAAATAAATAGCCCAGACCATCTGTCCATCCATCCATCCATCCATCCATTTTCTAACAGGCTTATCCCCGCTGGGTTTGCGAGGTGCTGGTGCCGAGCTCCAGCTGTCAATGGGTGAGACGCGTTGTATAAACTCGTTGTGCCAAACGAGTTATCCCCTTCGGAATTTGTAGAATTTTGTATTGTATTTTTGAAATCAATAAAAGTTTTAACCTCCAGCTTTGTGAAGTCTAAATATTTTAAACATCACATTCTAGTAAAATGAAATTTATTTTTTTTAAACTCCTAATACGTTGTTCTATTTTTAAAAGAGACATATCTCGTTTTCTTAATACGGTTAATATCTCGATAAGGTTCTTGGTTGAATTAAAATCTTATTAAATCTGATAATTTTGGCTGTGCCTTTATTCAGTGTTCATTTGATCACACGTGAAATCCGCTTTATATAATCTATTCATGCGGGTTTAGCTACCAAAAAAGAAAAAAAGAGAACCAGCAGACAGCTGTGATGGACTTAGGAAGGTGGATTTTGGTTTCAGCAGACAGACATTCGACAATCTAATAACATAAAGCTAATATTTTCGTGACACATCTGGAAATGACCGTTTTCTTTCTCATAACGTATTATACTGGATGGATGGATGAACGATAATGTAACGACACCATTGCTATATTTCGTTAAGAAAAGTAAAACATCCTCATTTCCACGCCTAATAGGTTGGAAATGAGGCGGAGTTGACTAGATTCATTCTTCCAGCTGAATGCGCTCTTGGCGCAGGGAATACAAATTCTGGCGGGGATAAGTCGTTTGGCACAACGACACCTGTGCTATCCTAGCGCAGCAGGTCTTGGTGATATCACAGTAAATTGGGCAAAAGTCTGGACTATTTCTGCCCTGCGATGGACTGGTGACCTGTCCAGTTTATACAACGCCTCTCGCCCATTGACAGCTGGAGATAGGGACCGGCACCTCGCGAACGCAGGGATAAGCGTGTTAGAAAATGAATGGATGGATGGATGGATGAATGGATGGATGGATGGATGAATGGATGGATGGTCTGGGCTATTTATTTTTTTCTTGCCATCAAGATCTCTGCCAGGTGGCGCCACAAAATGCTATTATTGGGCTTTCTTCGTCTGGAAACAGACACAACAGAAACAACCATCTTACGGGCGCAGCCATGATGACGTGGTAAACTCGCTCAGCTGACAATACAGCGATCGGATTGGCTGAGCAGCAAAAATCGAATCACGTGACTTATTGGACTGGAGCGCCACAGTTTAGATTTTTTATCGGCTATAACTTCTTAATGTGCAAGTGAAAACGTGGGAACATTGGTGTTTTGAGATCACTGCTATGTGTAGCAACTTATCCCGGTGCAAGAAAGTTGCCCCCTGACAGTTCATACGAAAAGTCACCGTACAGATTCTGGCCCACGGCCTATAGGTATGTATTTAAATAGGAAAGGAAGGAAATAAATAAAAGGGATATAGATATTTTAATAGGCACTTAACAATGAAGCACGGCTGCTCCCTATTCTTAAGTGGGGTTGTAAACTTACGTTTCAGTTCCCCTGTTTTTTCAATCTAAAGAGGTGTGATGGAGGTAGATGGGCCTTGATTTGACCAAATGTCCTATTTTTTCCTATTTTAAAACACAATCAGGCACCCATTTCTATGTATACAAAACCTATTTCAGCAGTGTAACTACATTCCCTCAGTCTCTCTGGTTAAATGTAGCTTCTGAATTATTTCATACAGGGCTGTCCTTTCAAATAACGTGCCATGCATTCATATGAATGTTTTCCCAGGATAAAATTACTTATCACCCAGGTGCACTGAAGCTTACTAAATGCATTACATCAAAGTCTAAAGGTCAAGTAAAACACACTGTCTCAGACCTTTTCTAAGCTGTAGAAGATGTATCTCCCAGCATCTGTGTCAGTTACAGGCGGACATGGATTATCTGGTTTTCATTTATCAGATAACCATGCGTGATAAGCATGTAATGGGGGAAAATACCAATGAAGAATATGGAACGATAGAAGTAGTCTAATTGTCATTGCTAACACTGGACTGAGCTTTCATATTAGCTTTCCTGCATTCTATACTGTGATTACACATAAAAATAAGGCATGTCCCATTTGATCTGATTTCTAGATAAGGCTTGATTTCATTGTATGTGTTCAGTCTAAGCACCAAAACTGGGTGCTTAGACTAAGGTAACCAAATACAAACGAAGACACAAAAATAAACACAGCAACATCAAATAAAGGAAAGTCAGATGTTGATCAAGTAACTTATATTTTACTTTTGCCCCTCCTTGCCTGGTGTAATAAGATAGCACAAGCACAGTTAAAATCTGCCAGAACATGGAAAGTCTTTGAGGAGTCTTGGAGGACGCTTCAAAAATTCCCATTACGGGTAATTGGAGTGTGATATTTTCTCCACTTCCCCAGTGATATGATGGTGTTTTATTATTGTGGTGGCCACATATCTCGTCCTGGGTGCTGCATCGAGACTGTGAGCACCAGTGATACGTTATCTATGTACTTTCTGGTTTAGTCATCAGAGAATATGGAACAAGACTGGCCACACTAGCCTCATACCAAGACTACAACCTCATTATGCCCACTACAGGCTGCCAGCACTCCAAATACAAATGCTCTCTGCAGTGTGGTTGTTATTGTGCGTCATGTTCTACAAGGGCTCTGGCTCCAGCTAAAGTGATTTTCCCAGACAGCAAAAATGAACAACCAATCTCTCCATGCCAATACATACCATGCAACACAGTGCCTATACCACTTCCATATTGAGATTGCATAGAGAAACAACGCCTAATTGCACATTAGCTGGTGGTAGGAAGTCCAAAAGAAGTTGAGAGTTTTATAAACTGTTACGCAGCTTATAAAACTCTGTTACCCTGTCTTTCTTGTCATCTGTTGTTGTTTGGACCGGCTGGCTGCTTTTGGCCACTCTCTGCTCCGCTCCACTGATTACAGTGAGCAGATACACCTGTCTCTTTTCCAATCACCTTCATTCCTCCCAGCTGTGATCATGCCTATATCTACATGCCAGTCTCTGCCAGATTGTTGAAAGCCTTTGTGCGTAAGTAGCCGTCCAGTGTTCAAAGTTTGCATCACCTGATTCCCGACCATGTGCTTGTTTTTTGGATTTCTCTGCTTTGCCTTGCCCTCGGTTGAAGACCTCATTGGCTCTCTGATTTCTGGGCACTAACTGGACTGTTTTTGACCATAATTCTCGCCCTGACCATTGGACCTGTCCGCCATCCTCTGCCTGCCTGCTCTGTGTATGACCTTAGCCCATCTCGCGGTCTTCTGCCCCCAGTCCATTCAGCCATCACCCCCTGCCGTGAGCAGCCTGCTGTCAGCACTGCCTGTCTCCTGCTTCACTCTGGACATTAACCAGCAAGCATCAAGTTTCTGTTTATTTGTTTTATTTTCTAATAAACCTTTTAAGCGCAACACCCTGTCAGTTTTGAATAGTCTCTGTGGTCAGTGCATTAAAGAAGCTGTCATTTAAATGTAAAATATTTTTGCCATTCAATCTAAGAAAAGACCTAAAATCTTATTTATTAATCAGAAGGGACTATAAGAAGGTAGAGGATGAGGTGGATGATGGGAGGACAAAGCACGAGTTACAGTTCATAAGGTTTATAGGGTTCATAATCTAACTTTACTATTGTTGCAGGGAAACTCACAAGCAGATAAGTAATACCTATTTGGCAAAGGCTAAGAATGGATTTCTTGAGACTAAAAAGAGGTTTTCTCATACTTGCTGCCACAATCCAGCATCTCACACATATTAAAGGTGGTTCTGGAAAGTAAGGGCTGTCTTAACGTGATGCGGATGGGGCCAAACTACTCTAACCAAATGTTTTTATGAGGCCATGTGATGAGCCAACAATGAGCACCAAACCGAACAAAAATAACGAACCACGCAAAATTCCCAGAATCACAAGGAATAGGAACTCAGCTAATTCTGCAACATCCACAAATTACAAATGCCATCTGCTGTTGGACTGCAGGTTCTATGCCAAATTCACCCTGGGCTTAAAACATTGATGAAAACCAATCATTTCAACAATTGTTGAAGCAGCATGTCAGAAGCAGCACACCGATCACCAACATCCCACTTCTTTTATGTTACTTTGTTGCCATTGGTTGCTACCCTGTAGACCAGAGATGGGCAATACATTTTTAGGAGGGGCCACAGGTGAAACCTTAGCTATGCCGGACGGCCAAACCAACAACAATTTGAACTTAAGTCTGTTTGATATGAAATTTCTAGCACCGCAAAAAGTAGTACATTATCTATTTTGATTAGCTGCCACTGATAATCAGAAGAATAAGAATAATCAGCAAATATTTATAGAAATAGATGAAAATGTGGTGTAGGCCAAACAGAACAATACCCCTATAGGAGTAATGAACAGTAACAACAACAACAATCATTACATCAGATATTTATTCTATTTATAAGCTGTTAATCTTCACAAACCAGTCATTAAAAGGTGTTTTGCAGTAGGGTTCTTTCCTTTTGCTTGTTCTGTGAGGGAAATATGGTCTGTCTTGACCTTGAATAAATGCAGTGAAATCTGTCCGAATGTCTATCTGTTCAAATACATAAATGGATCCAAAAAGGAATAGCATCTTCGGAGTATGTCTCCTCATGTGTGGAAACCTCTCCTCTGAAGAAAAATTTGGAAATCAAGCAGCGATCCGAAGCTAAAGTGCTCTGCCAGAAGTGTGTCAGACTGCAGGTCAATTAGTTCCATCTGAACATCACTGGGTGCATCATCAACATTGGTGGTGAAGGGAGAAGAATTTTTTTGTATTTTACTCTCGATTGTTTTAGAGCCCTGAAATCTCCTTTAAAATCCACCATGCAGTGCTGCCAGCACGGGTGAGTACCTGCAGAGGTGATCAGCTGATGCAGCGCCTTCCTTCAGTGTTGGCAAGTTTTTAAGATTTATTTTTCTCCTTCATTTGGCTTTAGAGAAGCTCCAATTTTCTCATGAAAGCCTTCACCAAGCTGTACATTTCATGCAATAAAAGGCCCTTGGATTGCAGTTTGACATTCAGTTCATTCATTAGTGGCATCACATAATATGTGAGCCAAGGTCTGGTATCCAGTCTGCATCTGAAAGCTGTGGGATGTCATTTCCTTTTGTCACAGAGACCTCTATTTCTCTATAAAAAAAAACGAAAACATTTCAGCACTTTTTTCCAGGCTTAGCCACCTGATACCTGTGTGGTAGCTCGTGTCCTAGAGTTCGGTTTCATTTCCCTCAAAGAGAGCACCAAGCTGTCAGAGATTCAAAACACAGCTGCACGTCCTTTACCGGTACTCCAAAAACAGAGCATAGTCATAGTTCTGGCTTTACTCCACTCGCTGCCTGTACATTTGAGAGATAGTTTTAATTTTTTTTTTTTTTTTAAGTGCTTAAATAATCTTCATCCCTCCTTACCTTCCCAGCCCCTCAGGTCAGCTGGAGCAGTACTACTGAAGTAACCTCTCCCTGGACATTAGAGGGGCTCCTTCACTGCCTAGTTTTAAAACTGGTCTTAAAACCCATTTTTTTTCCTTTGGTTTTTAACACCAGCTGGACCTTGTTTGTTTTAATTGTTTTTTATCGTGTTTAATCTTTTATTGTTCCTATGTCTTACCTGTATGTTCTTGCTCTTTTGATGTATGTTTATAGTTTTGCAGTTATGCTCAGCACGTTGTTTCTGAACGTGATTGTTTTTTAAGCACTTTTTGAGAACACTTGGTACAGTCGGGTATTTACTTATTTATTTTAGTCAACCACATGGTTCATCTTTAACACTAACCTACAGAACATTCCTTGATGTGTGATAGAGTGTGAAAAGCGTCAATTTCTGTCACATTATCCAGCATTCTCTTTAGAAGTCCAGCAATTTTCCCCATCAGATTTGGACAACCATTCGATGTCACACCAGCAAGCCGGTCCCATTTCGGTCCCAACCGCTGAACACATGCGTTTACCTCCTTGAAGAGATCTCTTCCAGTTATTGTCACTTTCATGGACTGCATAGCTGAAAGTTCCTCCAGGATTTTAAAGTCTTTAGTAATCCCACGTACGAAAACGTGTAGACGGACCATGTTGCATCACAGATCTCATTCAAATCCATGGGAAAATAATTAAAATTGACTGCTTTCTTCTTCAGCTGGAGCTCCAGATATCCCGCGATGTCCTCAACCATCCTCATTAGAGTGAGTCTGGAGAGGTTTTCTAAAACTGCCTTTTTCTCTGGGTATATCACCGCTGCAAAATCGACCAAACGTACCCTAATAAACAGTCCTTCAGAAAACGGTTTATTTTCTTGGCAATTATGTGAGAAATGACATAACCAGTCTTTAGAGCTGAGTCTCTGAATTTCCAAAGTTTAGTAAAAAGTCCTTGTTGATTTTCAGAAGGCGTTCCAATAAAAATGGCTGGAGTTCATTTAAACCTAATCATTTAGGTTATTTTTTTCCCTATAAGTCCTTTGAACTCGGGGCAGTGAAGGTGAAAACAGACATGGTCCCTCCATTAAAATAAAACAAACAGGCTGCAATAAAAAAATGAAGTTTTTGTTCTTCAAAAGGCTTTGTCGCAGAATATATTAAACTAACTCCGAAATCCACTTTTGCAATAGGAAACCTCACATAGACATAAATATAAGGGGACCAGGTGCAAAGAGTTTTGTGCCAGCACCAATCAGGCTGCAATTTAGCGCTGTGCCTGGACAATAAGTGCAGACACTTTTGAAATGACACAAAAACTGACTTCACTTGCTCCTGCTGGTTTTGTCAGTGTTCTCTCATCATGAGAGGTTCCACTGAAAACACAGCCTTGTGATTTAAAGCAGATGGCTGCATGGATGACTGAACCTACATAAATTACTGCGAGCAATTATCTCAGGTCTTGTCATGTATAGAAAAGAACATGGTCTCCTCATGACACAAAGGGGTCTCTGCTAATTGTGGCTCACTAAAATGTAATGTCTTACTTACAGGAAGTGCTGATGAAAGACTGTTCGAGAGGTTTAGGACAACTTAATTTGCCTGGCCTGTTTGACTCATCAAGTTGAGTGATCGGAAAGAATAATTGAGGGCAAGCTAAAGGGCTAAACTATCTTTTGTACAGCCAATATATTATTCTGTTTCCTCTTTTCTGGGGATGGAAATCAGCCTCTGATGGGTTGGAGCGTTTGAAATAAATGTTCCAGATATTGTCTCTGAGGTTTTAATGCATGTTCATCCGTGTGCCGTGGAGTTTCATGGCATTTGGTTAAACGCCCACACATTCTGTTCAGACAAGTTAAAAGAAAAGAAAAAAAAAAAGAATGCCCACATTAACCCAAACAGACGAGTGAATGGGGATGTAATTCATTGTTTGATGGTTTGAAATATCTGGGAATTGAAATGTGATCATTGCTCAGTACATACAGTACACTCTTTAAATAGAAGTACACTAAAGTAATAGTTTTTAACATTGAACATTCTGGACCAGTCCACAAACGGTGTCTTTAAAATGTTTATCTTCTGTCTCTTTTTTATCTTTTCAATTCTGCAATGTAAAACCTGAAAATTAAAATGGATCTATTTTAGTTTTTTTTTTTATTAAATAGGGATCAATATTGATAAGATAGTATGAAAGAAATTGTCTTAGTAACATGGTTCAAACAAAGACTTCAGTGTAATTTAGCAGGCACAATATCAGCATTTACACACTTTAAAAGGCCTTTAACAACAGTTTACCAAAATACTACCTAGTAAGTAAGTACAACTTAGTAAATCAAGGAGCTGTGCTATGATCAAGATCAAAGCTGTGGAGAAACACTGATTAAGGTTTGTAAAACAATAATAAAAACTACAAAAATCCCACACTGAAAGATTATATTAACTATAATTTAAAAAATAGTGGACAACAGATCATGGCAGCAACAGAGTCTGTGTCTCACCCACTTTTTTGACCCTGTGATTTTTTTGGTCGATTTTACACACACTTCCTCAAAATGACTAAAACTGTCAGTTTACAATGTCACTCACAATTTAGCTTTCCCAAAGAATAAAACACAGAAACATTAGTCAATGTTTTCAGGAGACCAGCCAAAGATAAAAAGTTAAGACATCCAGCATAGGTTCATTGTCTGCTGCCACTCTAGCCTGTGTAGTTTTACTGAGTGTGTCATGATCCAGGTGTGTTTGTGTGTGTGTGTGTGTGTGTGTGTGTGTGGGGGGGGGGGGGGGTCTGTGTATGTTTTTGTGAGTTTGTAATTGTGTTAGACCTCTTCAGAATAGAGGAACCATGCTGGCAGGCATGACGGGCCCTAGCAGTAGCATGTAGCATAATTTTGGCAACTTTCACTGTGCTGGTGAGAACCTTGCCAGTAAGTTGCTGGTTGGACTTGCTGGCTCATTATGCTAATTTACCCCATATAACCTCTCAGGTATGTTCCATGTTATTAGCCTGTTGTGGAAGGTAATTGAATAAATTGTCTTACCAGCTTAAATGTCAGTTTGTAATCTTCGATTTTGTTAAAATAAGTTTTTAAATAACTTCGACTTACTGTCCAGTGCAACTTGTTTATGTTTTTTTTTCTTTATGATGCATTTCTTGACTGATGCTACTTATAATCTGAAAAAATACAGTACTCTCTGTTCCTCCTGGGTTATAATTTACTTCTGGCTTTCAACCGCATTCTTCTTGCAACCCTCTCCACGAGATTGTTCTCTGAGAACTCGTCGTGCTCGCTCCATCCACAACCAACCACCAGGATCCCATTAACCACCGTCAACTCTTGAAACCGCAAACAACTCTTGAAACCCCTTCCAGATGCCACAGAACCTCAGACTCAGGGACCCGTCTCGGGGTGAACATTTCTTGGTTGTTTGTCAATAAATCCATTTGTGTTTTTACATTCTGCCTCCTGTGAATGATTTAGCATGTGGGTCAGGAAGTTATCCTGAAACATGACCTCCAGTGTGGACTTGAGCATTTCGCTGCTGAGTGTAAAGCGGCCCAGGATGAGAGCGAGCTCCTCTAAGTCAAAGGTTTCTTGGTGTCTTGTCCATGGGTGATGGCAGAATGGAACGCCTTGGGATCCCCCAGAATGAGCTGGAGGATATCGCTGGGGGGAGGGTTTTGCCCCCGCAGCCCGGTCTCAGATAAGCCGAAGACAATGGATGGATGGATTTTAGTGATTCTATGAATGTCCCGGGCTCCAATTCAGCAAACGAGATCCAGACTCTAGCTGCTACTGCACCTATTGTTCCAGTGTCTGCCTTGTCTTCAGCTGAATCAGGCTACATTGCCTACTCTGTTGCATGCTGGCATTTTTGAGGACAGTGTAGACTTTAAAGTCCATGCACACGGCTGGGGTAGTTACAAGATGCAATTCTGACTCCTGGTATTACACTACCACCCATGCAATTAGACATAAGACCATAAAAAGCTGCTTCCAGATTTGCACAATCTAGGGAAGCTGTTTTACACGCTACTTTATCCGCTTCCAGTGATGAGAAATCTTTGATTCTTCTGTTTCCTTGAAACTAACATGAACCACAAAGACTAAACCGATCTGTGTGCACACACCTTGACCGTTGCATCATTGATCTTTTAGTGACAGCGCATGCATTGTTGTTGAGTGTTTAGAAATACTTTATCCAGCAGGACAAATAAAAAAACGGTTTCTAGCAGGACAGAACAGCAAGTGGTGAGGTTTGCTCTTTTTTTGTTCACTTTAGGGTATTCTTGTCTTGTGTAGTGGCGGTTCTTGCCTAAGTGGCTCCCTGACTGAACCCCCTCTTCTACCGCCCCTCCAATTACAAAGCAGGATATTATCTGAGATTGTGGGTTGGGATAAATGCTGTGAAGTGCTGAGAACACCAACATTAGCCAAGAAAAGAAAGCCTATCAAAACTGTTGAACTTAATAAAGAGGGCACAGGGTAACGCTGCAGTAGTTCAGTTTAGGTTTTTTCCCCTAGTTTGATTCACAGTTAAAACATTTTGACCATTGAAAATGCATTGCTAGATATGTTGTGTTTAAAGGATACACGTACTGTAAAAATCCACTGTCAATTCAGATTAGAAAAACAAAAAGTCCTGCCTTGAATGAATAGGTTTGAAAACCGGTGCATCTTCTTTTGTACTTTGCATTGAGCATTTCCAGAAGTGTCCTTGGAAAACCTCCTTCCAAATCGGAAAATTGGTGTCCTAAGAATTGCTTTGTAGTAATAGTCAACAGTTTTGTATCCCCCCGCAGCCTTCAAACTTGTGTTTAGCACCAGGCTCCCAGCTCCTCAGCATTCATTATGTCATGTAAAATTAACAAGTAAAGCCTCGGTCCCAGTCCCAGCTGCTGCTATTTCAGCTCTCATATTACTTCTGCCCATGGGGAAAAGCCCACAAACAAATAGTTGTTTTTCTCCAAATTGTACAGATACACCATGTGAGCGAATAGACGTCTTGTGAAATATTTTACACATATATTTTAAAAAACACCGTCAGTCTTGTTGTTTTCAGTGCAGTCAAGTTAAGACATACACACACATTTACAATGCATACATAAATCATGCAGATAGTAGTCCTCATTCGGTTTGTCCTCTCTTCTTTGCTCTAACTTGGTAATATTGGTTTTCTATAGAAATATTTAAATCTCTTTAGCTCTTTTGCATGTGGCCTTTTTTTTTGCTATTTATACATTTGTCGGCACAGCCTCACTCTTCTTTTACCCATCTTTCTTCAATGCCCTCTTCAAGGAGTAAAGGCATCAGAGATATCTCCTACTCTCAGTCTCTATTGATTAACAGCTCTGCTTACTAAAATCAATCAATCACCAATTCAATCACAATAGAGACCGGGGATGATAAGAAAAAAAGGAGAGGAAAGACCAGAGTAGATGGATATAGAATTAAGAAAAAAAAGATTGAATCATTAAAATGAAGAACTTTTAGGGGTTTAAGTAAAAGCCTAAGCAGCAACCCTTGACCAAAGAAAACAAAAATAAAATAAAAAAGGAAAGGAAAGGAAGAAGCTATATCTACAGAAAGCTGTGAATTTAACAAAATAAAAAACAACAAAAGAATAGTCAGCATGGAGTTGAGGAATTCACCTTTAGTGAAGAATGAATTAAAGCAGACAGCGTTGTAAAAGAACCTTGATGCATGTGTGTGTGTGTGTGTGTGTGTGTGTGTGTGTGTAAAGTGCCCTGACTCTTATTGACTAGTCCGAGGAAAAGGATTTTCTTGATTGAGGAGATTGCACTGTGCCAGGGAGAAGAGACCGAGGCACGGTGGAGCAATCAGAGCCACGCTATCTCTCTCAGTTACTGTAATTTCATACAGAGCTCCCTTGCACACACATCGTTTAGCAGACAGATAACGGTGTCTGGCGTCATTAACCCGGCATACTTCTAATTCAGACGGATTAAAGACACTGGCCAGGCTATCTCTGGGTAGATTTGTGGTGGTGTTGTAGTTTCTGAGTTGTTTCCAGTGGAGAATACATCCACAAGCAGCAGAACCTCAGCAAAGCCAAAAATGTAAAGACTACATCCAAGAAGCATTTGTGGCAGAGCTGTCTTTTTAATAAAATGTCCTAAGTATAGATTTGACTTATAAGATTTACAAGAAATACAGTACCTTGCAAATTTATTCACACCCACTAAAAGCGTTCCACATTTTGTCACAATGCAACCACAAGCTTTCATTGCAATTTGGGATGATTTTATATGATTGAGCAGCACAAAATAGCGCATAGTGATAAAGTGGAAGGAGCACCAGTGAACAAAGAGCCTCATGATGGCAAAGGAACACAGCAGAGAGGACAACTGTAGAGAAATTTAAAGCAGATCAAACCGAAATCTCACTTTTTACTTCTACAAAATGCCATGCGGATGAAAACTGACACTGCAAACACCATTGAACACGTCGCCCCCCCCCGGGTGGTCATGATGGGAAGTTGAATGGAGCTGAATGAGAGGGGGTAATTCAGTCATTAGATACACAAAACTGATAAAGGCATAACCCAAAAGCCGGCAGCAACAAGAGAAGCAAAACGGAGGTTCTGCAAACAAATGAATCAGCGGAAACTCAGCATAAATCCAGGTCAAAAGTTTTAGATTTGTATTTATAAAAAACATTTGAGAGCCATGAATCCTCTTCCAGATCACAATAATGGCTATCACACAAAATTATAACTAAACAATTTGGGAATATGTGACAAAAAATAATCAAAGGAAATTAATACTTTTTTAAGGCACTGGGTGTAGCGAAGACACAGAAGCATTAAAAGGCAAAAACCAAATAACTGTAGAGTTTTACAATTTCTGTCTTTTGCCTTTTTTGTTTAGAAACCATTTTTGTATCACTTTTTATCACTCCTGTTTAAAACTAAACATGCTATGACACTACTTTGTGAAGGCTAAAAGCTGGAATTTAAATTGTGTAAACAATGAAAAATAAGATTTCAGTCTTCACGTGCCCAACGTGTTATACTTCGGTATCTTTCTGGCAGCTGCTGTGGGGTAACGTGACAAGGAATGAGGTGCACTTTGCGCGTCAACGCCTGCCGTGATGGCGTTCGGGTCGCTCTTACCTCCTAAGTGATAGGTTCCTCCGGTGGTGATGCTGAGAGGTGAGGTGGAACGCACGGCGGACACTTCTTCGCCATCCAGCGTCAACATGGCAAAGTTCTCTTTGGCGACCAGACGCACGGCGTGCCACTGGCCGTCATTTAGACCTGAGCCTGGTGAGTTGGGGAGGAGGTGAGAGATATTTCTTTAGAAAACACAAAAGTTCTCGGTTTTTTTTTGTTTTTGTTGTTTTTTTGGTTGGGGGAGTAAATATTTCATAAAGTGCAAAGGCATAAAAAACAGAGATGAACAATCAACTTAATGTAATTTTAAATAACCATTCAGTTCAAACGAAGTATCACGCTGTAAAGTTTGATAATTTTTTTCTTTTTGTCATGTTTGGCTGCATCTTTCTGCCCATCTGCTTTTTAAAGCATTAATTCCCCCCCACACACACACACTCACGGCCCTGTTGTGTTTTCGATCAGTGTGAATCCGAAAAGCACTTTACTTATACCACGGATGCATTTGCACAAGATTGCCCCTCAAGTCTTCAAGTTCTCTTCCTCCTTTCAATCCCATATCATTCTACCTGTTTCAGGCTCTTTTCGGTCTCGGCGCCTCTTCGTCTTTAATGTGCGTCGCTCTCTGTGTAAGTCATGTTAGTGTGTGTGTGCGCGCGTGCGTGTGTGTCGGGTGAATGCGAGGCATGTGTTCTCCTTTTCCTCCTTTCCCTTGTAGCTGTCCATTAAATATGAGTGATGTTTTGGAAAGGGGTATTACTAGTGGAGCTGAAAGAGAAGCCCGCTCACTCTCCTCACCCTCTCCTCTATGCATCACCTTTAGTGACACCAAGCCCGATCCATTCTTCCATCCTTGCCTGCATCCTTGCAACTTTGTCTTTATTTCCCTTTCTATATGTCTGCTTTTAACTTTCCCCCCCCCCCCCCCCCCCACCCCAAGTCTCCTCTGCCAATCCAGTACAGTACAACTCCTTTTTTTTCCCCCAATTGTATTCATTCGAGCGCTCCTCTGGCTGTGATGTATCAATATTGAGGACACTGCAGCAAAGGTTCAAGGTACGGTCATCTGCAAATCATCCTCAGCAGAGTGAATCCGCCTGCCAATCAATACGCATAACTTGACATGCTACTTGTGTCAATACGCTTGAACCACATGTGCGACAGCATTTTTTGCTAGCTTCGGTTAGCTCTTTTACTTTGTGCTTGGCAGCGTGTGTGTGTGTGTGTGTGAGACTCTTCGGCGCGTCCAAGACACACATTTCCCTTGTTTATTTCTTCCCAGAATGCACTTGACGACCCTCGCTTTCATATCAGCAGGGAGTCCGCACTAATCAACCCTCCTCAGCAGGGAGACCTGGTGTGCTGGTGTATGTGTGGATATGTATGTGGTCAGAGCGTATCCAAAGAAATTAAGGGCCAAAATGCCCGCCTGCTGCGAGTGTGTTCACTCTGAGCATGTTCAGGCCAGGCAGGTTGGATATGCAGAAAGACGAGAACAGCACACATAAAACTACGTTTCTTCCAGCTCTGGCAAGCAGCAGAGGGGGATGATGGTAGTGGGTTTTGGTGGTTTCCGAAGGTTGTCGAACCCCAAAGTAATTGCAGACAATGAATAAGCTCCGCATTGTGTAAATGATAACACACACACACACACACAATAGGTTCTGATAGAAAGCAATTTGATAACATTCTGCCCGCCTGTTAGATGAAATCTCCCTCTAGCATTGTGTTCCATCACATCTCTCGTTAAAACGGTTTTAATGCAATGGAAAATAGGCGCTGTAAAGCCTTACTGTCCCCTGATCGGTTCACCTGCATTAGCTTTGAATATGGAGCTTATCAGTGAAAGCCGCGGTACAGAACTTCCTGATGTACCACAGCGCACTCACAAAAGCCAATCTAAACCCCAAATGTCACAATTTGAAATATCTGTTGCCTCTTTCACTCGCAGTTAGGGCTGTAAGGGTGTCCCTTCCCTCCTTTGGATATTTAAAAAAGATTTACACTTTATTTTAGTATTTCTTTAACTTACTAACACAGACCTGCTTTTCCAGAAACAACAAAACCATCTTAAATGAAATTATTCTGAATGCTATAACAGAAGGTGGTGGCGCTTGAACACGCAAAATGTGACATACAGAGTGTAACCTAAAATTCACATTTTGAGGAAATGTCGGCTGCTGTTTCTGACTGGACAGCAGGAGTTGGTCCTTCACAGTGTGACTGAAAGTGTGAGCTGCCAACTGCTGTGCAGACAGGTGAAATGGATCCGGTGCATCTCTCTTTACCTACGGGTTGCTGCTCCTGTCAGTTTCAGTGCTTCCAAGTAAGACGTTGTGGTTGGAAGATGTTAATCTTTGAGCTTATTGGTTGCGCTGCCCCTTGCAGTCCTGAGTGCATCACACTCAGCAGAAATAAGCATCTTTACCTGGTGTCAAGCTTATATAATTGCTGTTCAGAACAGGAATAAACCCACAATAAATGATCAATAGTATGGCACATTTTCGTTAAAATAATAATAATACTCTATACAGTAAATACAAACTCTAGAAAGGATAAAAGAGGTGAGAAAGTATTTTCCGTGTTGTTGATGATTATGTAGGAACCCTAAATAGTCATCTAGAAGTTTGCTTGTGTGATGCCATCTCCTTGCTTTTGATGGCTGCACTTCTCACTTCTCACTTCCCAGGCTGGTGCCTAAACGCACCAAGACGCGCAGGCAAAAAGATGCATCGATCTGCTGCAATGCGTTTTACAGTCCGCCTATTTGCGGACAATTTACCCTCGGACACTCCTCTATTCTCCTCCCAGAGCTGTGCGGACAGAGGGACTGCCCCGCTCGTTTTTTTTACAGCTTTGTTTTTTTCTCCATTTTGTGTTGGTCCTTTTGCCAAATATAACCGCTTTATACAAGCAGGCAATCACAGTGAAATGCTGCCAGATGAGTTCACATTAATATCAAATAGATCAAGTAGTAAAGTGACCAATATGGCGAGTACACAAAGCAATAAGCAAATCAAAATTATGATTAAGATAGGGTACGTTCAAACGTTTTGATGCTGTGTGACAATTATTTAATTTTTGAGTTTCACCATCATGGCACACATTTCTTCATCCAATTAAGGTTAATTTCTCTCCTTTGATAACTAAGAGCATATATATATATATATATATATATATATATATATATATATATATATATATATATATATATATATATATATATATACGTGTGTGTGTGTGTGTACTTTTTTAGTACTATCAACCAATAACAGCTTAAAAGACAGCATCCCACCTAGCAAAGGGGTCAACCACACCTCCTCACGAAGATAAAAGTTTCTGTCGTCCCCTCACTCGGAGTCGGTCGCAGCAGCTATCTGAATCACTCTTGAGCTAAAACTTTTTATTCTAAGATAGGAGCTCTCTGAAAGAATTATTATTATATTTATGTTTTTTCACAGTCAAGGAATAAACTGAAGAGATAAACTCACAAAATAATTAACAAAATGAAAAAAACACAATGCAATTAGATCTATTTTCAAAATTTTAAGGTAATGTAATTTAACTTACATTAGTCATTATAACTCAAGTTGAATATTATAGCATGTGGCTATGTATATCTTAGGAAAGGAAAATGCATTTATTGGTAACATAATTTATATGGTCACATGAAAATAAATACTGGTTATTGATTACATTTAAAATACTTTATACCAAAACAAGATGACAAACAATAAAAACAGTTCATAAACGGAAATGCTCACTGTCATCCCATTTTGGTCGTACATAACGCAGGTACTGAAATGCCTGTTTATAAAAATAAAACTAATAATTGCACATTGTAAATTTGAATATTTAAGCCAATTGATAGATATATTTCAAAAGGATCCATTAAAATTGTATTTTGTATTGTAATTGTAACTGTAAAGGTTAGCTTGAAATTTTAAATCAGCAGTAAACACAGCATCAGAAAGCGTGCATGATTCTGATTGATAGACATAGCTGCCAATGGCCAGTGTGCAGTTTCAAATATAGCACATGTGTGCAGAAAACACCCAATTTGCTTTCCAACCTCTGTCCTGAAAAGAAGGTCTACCAACGAGGAACGATCCGCTGCTGGTGTTTTTGCCCCGTCTGACTGGAACATGTGCTGAATGAGAGGATGGAGACGCTGAACAAAGTTTACAGATGGACAGACAAACTGGGAATGATATCAAGGATGAGCTTAGAGCTCTGAGACACATGGTGGTGGATCAGAGGGTGAAGCTGAGGAATACTAAGGATGGACTGAAAACCCAGAGAGAAAGAGAGAGAGAGAGAGGTTGTTCAAGAGAGGGAAAGCACAGAAAGTAAATGCATGCCTCACCCTCAGAATAAGTCCACAATGAATACTAATGACACATTTTTCACTATTCTAAATGATCAGCTGATAATGGTATTACCTAATCAATCTGTCAAATGAAAAGTGTTTACATCAGCAAAATAGTACTCAAAACATGTACCTCGTTCCCCTAGATAACCTCACATTTCAGTAATGCTGCCTGATTTCTGGAGTAACGAAAAGAAATCTAACAAAGCAGGTATTTTTTTGTGTCATTCTAAATGTTTCATCTAAAAGGTTACATCCTGTTTTTACGGAAACCCTAAAGCTTACTTCGTCAGAATGCTCCAAAGCCTCCCCTGCCCATCTAAGACTATTCAATACTGAAGCTTCACTTGTCACAGAGTCTTCACAAATATTGGCGGGTGTCATCCACACCACAGGTCTGCATTACTGTAAGCTTTGTAGCATTACGCAGGATTTGGACATGGCTAAGATTTACATTCCTCTACTGTCACGTCCCCTTCAGGGGACCTGTGGGGAATATCTCTACTGTACTTAGAATTGCTGCATCTCACAATTATGAGAGAGAGAGAAAGAGAGATGTCTGTATATCTAAACAGTAAGAGCCATGAAATTAGGGATCTCTCTCTGTCTTTTTTGACCAGACATGTATTGCTATGTCATATCATTACTAGTTTCTTAATGACCCCTTTTGAAATGATTTAACACGTCTGAAATTGATAAATTAAAAATGTATCCTCATTCCATTTAAAAAAAAATTAAATGAAAAAATAGAATTTTGTTTTATAAGATATGGGTATTTAGTTTAGATCTTTTCACCATGTAGAAATACACTCCTCCCGCGGTTTTTTCCATTTAATTGGTACTGAGAAACCACGCACATTTGCAAACATCAACATGAGACAAATATGGAACCCTTTCTAATAAAAATGCTAACTTTTGCCAATTATAGTGTTTGAAATATTGACCGGTCAAAACGTATCCACCCTCAAGACATTTCAGCAATCACGGTAAAGAGTGACCTAAAGAACAGGTTAAAATCCAGGTACTTTTTTATTATTAATTCATTATTTTTTCAGGGAAAAAATCATATATACCATAGTAATTTAGGAAATGCACATTTGTAATTAAATCTAAAAGGTCTAAAGCAGTAAAGTATTGACATACTTAGATTGATTGTATATTAGTTTGCATATTTTGTTACATAAATCTCCAATAGATAAAAGTAATATCTAAATGTTTTCTATTGAGTTGAATCAATTTCTGAAAATGTGATCAACTGTGGATGGCATCAAAATGACTAAACTACAAAAGTTATAATCCAAATGAAAAATAACATAAAATGAGAAAGTTGACTAAAAAAAGGTATGACTCCAGATGAATGGCAAAAAAAAAACAACAACACATCAGTGTGATTGCCACATAGATTTCTTCTAATTAAGTTGATTTAACTTGTGATGCATTTTATAAGAAATATAATTCACCAGGTTTTGTCACTTTCTATGTTCATGTGTAAAATGCTTTTCTTTTTTAACATCCAACTTCATTAAATACTGTTATTCTAAAGACCTATGCAAAAATGAATGATTTTGAAGTTTTCCTATGAAAATAAATACATTTATGACCTTATTATATACATTTGATTATGTAGATTTTACCTGCCCACTGCACTGGTTCAGTGTCTGCAATGTGACGTGATTTTCCCATCTACCACTGCAGTGTTTGCAGGAGAACATTAAAGAATTAATTACCCCTCTCTAAGTATAAAGGTTTTGCATCTAAGTGTGTGTCCAAATGGGAATTTGCTAACTTTTTATTTCCCTCCATTGCTTTTAACAACAGTAGTAAGGCAAGCCAGGCAACCAACTATTATGTGCAAAACAAGGGGAACTCCTAAGAAACTGAAATACCCATTTGTACACCAAATAACCATCTAGATAGAAATAAAATGCTAGATTGTATTACTAGTTTAATGGCAAAGCCTCTTGTGGGGTGGGATTAGCAAAGTAGCTGGTCAGACAATCAATGCAGAGTTATATCCTTTGTTCTGCTAAGAGGGGTATCACAATACTTTCAAATAAGGAAGAACTAACTTCTTTCACCTGTTATCATCCATGGTTGATAAAGAAAATCATTGATTTTATTTTTCTGATGATACAGGGATTTATGGTGGACTTGCTCACAGCCTTTCTTGGCCATACAACATTTGTCGGGTAGCTAGAATAACAACATTAAAAGATTTGTAGTCATTAAAAGCCTTAGAGATGGTTTTCTGCGTCCAAGTTAAGAAATAAATAAAACATAGGGGGAAAAAAAATCTGTGAAAAGTATATTAGCCCTTTGCTCATTGGATATTATTCCTATGATTTTACTCTTTTGCTCTTTTCAGCCGTCTGTTGAACTCCTAATGATGTGGCTCTTTTCCTTCCATTTTCTTCTCATTGTCTCTTTCTGGTCAGTTACATTTAGATCAAGTATACATGAATTTTGGTTAAAATAAATTTATGGGGCCCTCTGAGGTAATTTGAAGAGCTTTGCACAACTTCAAAGCCAGCTTCATAAAGCCTCTGAATATTGTCATTGCAAGTCATTTTGCCCATGCACTCACATACACTCATACAAATGGAAATCTGCATAAAAACACAGTGATGCAGACACACACCCAAGAGGAAAGAAACAATCTAGTGTTATAATTGAGGGTGGCTGTAGTGTCGGTTCCCCCTTAAATGTGTGCCCCCAGGCATTTCCATTATTGTAATACTGTACGCTTCCTGTTTTCATCTCATGTGTGACTGATCCTATTACTTCAAGCTGACATCATGGTTGGGAAGACAAGCATGCGAGATAAGCGCACATTTATGCACAGTTTTGACATAGGAAAACTATTTGATTTTGGACAAGGAGGAATAATTTACAAGACCTGTTACTGCTCTACCTTTAAATAAAGATGTATTTCATCCTTAAGAAAGTAAAGAAATTGTGGGATGCCAACTGGCAGAACATAAAAAACATTTTGCAAGATGGGGGAGAAGAAAGTATATTGTGATAATAAGCATTTAACATACATTTAAAAATACTGGGGAGAGTAGGATTAAAAAAGTGCAATACTAATAAACATTTTAAGGTCCTGATAGGACCACACTCTGTATTAATGGTACCTTTGTTTCCTGAAAAAAGAATAACTTAAATTTGCCTAAAGCTGTACCTCTAGCTTTTATTGCTTGTTATTGATATTTCTTTTATAGATTAAACAGCATGTATGGAAGGGTTTTTATCTGTAAATAATGTTATTTATACGCCGTCTTTCTCAGGCAACAGTCACAGAGTGCTTCACGGTAAAATCCAGTTAAGAAATAAAAAACAACAAAAATGTAATCTAAAAATTTAAAACACATCACAGCAAAATAACCAGCCATAACAGTCCCGGGACTGGTGAGGCTAAAATTTTTTTTTTTTTTTTTTTTTTTTTTTTTTTTTTTTTTTTTTTTAAAGGAATGTCTTTAGTTGCTTTTTAAAAGTGTCGACAGAGTCCAGTGATCGCAGGTAATGCGGCACTTCTTTCCACAGTCTTGGTCCAACAGCTTGGAAAGCTCGGTCCCCCTGGGTCATAAAGCGAGTGTGAGGGACCGTCAGCAGATTGTGCTCTGAGGATCTCAGGCTACGAGCCGGACTCTGCGGCGGAATCAAGTCACAGAGGTAGAGAGGGGCCCATGCTGCGCTCTGAATGTCGAAACTGGAATTTTATAATTTATACAATGAGCTACAGGAAGCCAATGGAGAGATTTTAAAACAGGGGGTGATGCGGGCTCTTCTGTTACTGCACATCAGGATGCTAGCAGCAGAGTTCTGTGCCAGCTGTAGACGGGCCAGCTTCGTTTTGTTCAGACAGGTGAACACGCTATGACAGTTGTCTAAACGTGACAAAACAAAAGCACAAATCCACATCTCAAGCTTATTTTTAGAGACGATTGTCCACAGCTTAGATATGTTATGCAGCTGGAGGAAGCAGGTCTTTAGTAAATGTTTTATATGATGCTCTAGAGACATGGCTTCATCAAAAATTACTCCTAGGTTTCTCAAGCCATATTTTGTTGCCTTGCTAAGATTGCCTAGGTGCTGTTTAATGCCAGGGATGGAGCTATCTGGGGCAATAATGAGAATCGTTGTATTACTTGCGTTTAATTGTAAACAATTATCACTCATCCCCTGCTTTACATGTGAAAGGCAGTTGGTCAGGGAGCTCAATTTATGGGCCTCAGATGTCTTGGAGGAAAAATGAAGTTGTACATTGTCTGCTAACAGGTGGTAGGAGACCACTAAACTGTTGTGCAATCCTACCTAAGGGGAGCATGTACGACAAAGATGAAATCGGTCCCAGCACTCCAGAAAAGAAACTAAAAATAAGGAAAATTTCCTTGGAATTAGTGTATTTGTCCTTGATTTGAGTGGGCAAGATTAAATGATCTACCAATGGAAGATCATTTGCACTTAAAACAAGAACATCTCCTCCCCATCATCTTAATTCAAGTACAGTTTAGCGAGTTGTCTTATTTTAGGGGTCAAAACACTTAGTTCTTAATTCTTAGTTTCGCTGGAAGGGTTTAGAAGTGCAGAATACATATCAGGTGCTTATGATAGTGATTTTTGGAATTATCTAAATTAAGAACTGTAAAGCCTAAGATTTTTTTTATCAGCTAAAGGTTTATGGTTTAGGCTAATAATATAAAGGTTAGACAAAATATATACAGTTGTGAAACAAATTTGTTTTTGAAACATTAATGGACAGAAGACAGAAGGGCTGCACAGTGGGGCAGTTGGCAGCACTGTTGTCTTGCAGCAAGAAGAGTACAGAGTTCAAATCCCGGCCTGGGGTCTTTTTGCATGCATTGTATGTTCTCCCTGCATATGCGTGGGTACGTCAGCGTCCAAAAACATGACTAATGGCTAATCGGTCTCTCTAAATTGCCCTTAGGTAGGACTGCATGCATGCGTGGTTGTTTGTCCTGTTTCTGTCATTCAGTAAATCCCAAAAAGAGGTTTGGAGAGTTAGAACATGGAAAGTCATGGGCCAAGTCAAACCTTAGATCTCAATGTCATTGAGGTGGCATGGTGTGACTTGAAATGAGGACTGTACAGGAAACAAAAAAGAAAAGAAAATTAATTCAAACATCTCACTTCTGACAGTAAGGACTGGGGTAAATTTCCATGCAATGTCAGAGACTGGTGGCTACAAGTGACCCACAGAAGTTATTTTAACCAAAGGGGAAACACCAGCTGTTAGGGGTTGGGGTGTGCTAACTTTTCCCCACAAGTATTTAGATATAGTGTCAAACAAGGGTATTTCTTGTTGTTTAAGTACACTTAAATACAAATTCTTCCCCAAAACAATAAAAATCTACAACTGAACATCTCTTTATCAACAACTGCTTAATGAGGTGTTGTGATTTATTTTCCATTAACTAACATGTTAATTGCTCGTTTGACTTTTTTTTTTTGTGCATTTGTAGTGAGTTTTTTTTTTTTAACAGAAACTCGTAAGAAACTCAAAAAAAGACGAGTGCATGTGGGCTGTTTGTGTTCATGAATTTGAGTAACTGATGTAATCGCAGGCTCAAGCTCGGTTAGCCTGAAGGGTAACTTTATAGTAATCCTAACCCCTGGGCATAATAGTCTATTATAGCAGCAGTGGACAGGATAAATAAGTGTGTCTCAGGAAAACGAAAGATACAGCCGAGAAAGCATGAAAGGCAAAATCAAGACTCCAAAAGGAAAGAGAGAATAAGAGGAGTTGGAGAAGAGTAGAAAAAGAAATGGGGTCATTAAACACTAAAATAAAACGTATTCTCCCTTTTCAGTGTTTGAAAAATTCCAGCCAAATATTTGACTTTATAGCTATTTAAATAAAGCTGTTTTCTTTTTTTTTTAACTTGATAAAAATTAATCATGTCAGCTTAAGTATTTAACTAGTTAGTCATATCAGCAACAAAAATATCAATTGGGAAACCCGTCTAAGGTCATTTCATTTGTCAGCATAGCTTGAAAACCTAAATCAATACCCTGTTAAGACAAGGGCTTTCTAGAGATTTATCAAGCAAACCAATTTAACAAACATACCACCCTGTTGTTTTCATGTGCAAATGTTTCCTACGTAAGACTAAAAATGTGTTTGTTGGCTCTTAAATCATTCCCCTTAACCAAACATCAATAATATGTATGGAAAGTCACTGAATGGTAATAAACACTCTACAGCTCCACGGTTATTAGTGCAAGCGTCATGCTAGCATAATTATTCAGATGGTTAGGAAAATAAATGACATTAACATGCATCATGATGTCTAAATGATGATTGGTTGATTAGATGATTTTTTTAATGGCATAAACCAAATTGAATCGTACTTTCTAATCCCAAGAGAAATTGATTTGAATTAATAGGATTTAAGACTTAGTCTGATTCTGTGATTGTATTGATGCGTCAAGATTAACAACGTCAACGTATTTATAAAGGCGACTGCTGTGACTTGTGTTGGAAAAACCCACCTGATTGTAAGTCCGCCCTGTAATTTTTGGCTGCTGTTGCAACAATAATGTGAACTATGATTTTGCCGTCTTCGAGGGAGATTTCCAGAGTGCCGTCGTCGAGATTACTGAAGAGCAGAAGGCCGTCGGGGTTCCACGTGCGAAACTGGAAGCCCACAGACACTGTGTCGTGATTGGCTCGACCGGGCAGCTGCAGGAAACTGGTCGCGTTGAAAAACACTGGGAAGGTGTGCGTCTCCACGCATGCGAAAGACAGGTTACGCTGCTAGGACAGATAAAAAAAAGAAAGAAGAGATAAAATAAAAGGACGACATAAAAGCAATTCCATTTAAACTACTAAGGCAAACTCGTTAAAAACACACATTCACAATGTTATCAACTGAAGGGTTTGCGGGCATCCGATGCTTTTAATATAACCTCTTAACCTCAGATCTCCCAAAGTTGCTAACTTGTAGGACTGTTCACACTCGACTAAATCGTCTCCCTATGGCTCACATTGTCTTTCAAATTGGAATTGGGCAGGCCTCTGGCTGCTGGGGAAAAAAAAGGCACTGCTCTGGAACTTGGGCGCTAATTTCACTCGAGCTTTTTCAACCCCGTGTTCTTAATCAAATCTTCAGCAAACATTCATTACTGGGTTTGCCTTACCTGATTGTGTTTCCATGTTTGATTCTCTAAAATCTGAGAACGGCTATGTTTTGATTAGAAATAAATGACTGGGTGAATCAGGGATACCTAGAGGTGAGGCTGTGGTGAAGTTTGTTAATGCCTTCATTTATTCAAAAAGCCCACCATAGATAAAATACATTATATGCGATGTGTAATAATGCAGATAAAAAGGAAGTGAGATTAAAGATCTGATGCACATGTAATATTATCCCTGTGGAGAGTTTGGCTCTAGTGATGCATTTTGTTGTGTAAAATCATTCACTAAAGCACAATGGAAGACATGGACAGATGACTCAAAGATTATTTACTATCCAGGGCAAAACAGCACTTAATTGGCAATCATGATAGAAATATAACCTATAGTTAGATGGAAAACATCCACAGATCAATGAATATATGCATAGAAAGCTAGTTTTCAGTGACTAATAGCAGTTCACCCCATATCACTGGACCTTAAGCCCAGCACAACAAACACAGCCGCATCCCTTATCCAGGAGATATAGGGCAGTCGATATAAGTATGAGCCTCTGACTAGGAGTTTAAAATAGAGCACTCTTTAGGTAACATTTAAAATAACAGTGTGCTTCTGTTAGAGATTAAGTGTAAGAAAATAGCTATTTATATTCAAATATGTTGCTGTGCTCAGTATGGTGTTTGAATGTGACCTTTCGACAGTAAACCACAAGGGACAATCACCGTTTTCCTTGAAATCTGGAGTTTGAGGTTGGGAAATGGTTGTCATTTGTATTTTATGGCATTTGAACGGACATTTAACAAAGTGTCCCAATTAGCCAGTGGTTGCAAATCAATAGCATCAGCAATATGGCTGACCCAATCAAGAATCTTTATTGTCATTATGCAGCCATAATAAGATTTTGGTGAGACGTCGGTTTTAATGCACATATAAGACACACAGACCAAAAACACCATGGAAAAGCCAAGAATGAGCATTCCTTAAGAAGACCCTGCACATAATCGGCAGATCCCAAAATTGTGATGATCTTAAAAACACTGGCACAACAGGTGGATTTTAACAATGACCAAAGTTGTCTAAAAGGAGCAAAATCAAATTGAACCTCATGTCAAACAGACCACAAGGAACAACCAAACATGCTTACTTTATCCCTACAACAAGGGCAATACCTGTGTAAATCTGGTTTAGTTTAAAAAAATAAGTTAAACACTTTAACCCTGTATCACCCCAAGCTTGTGATGAAATGAACATCTGCTGTATGTTAGATACTGATTACTCTTATCAACCCTGAAGAACCCCGCTTAAGAAAAAAAAATCAAAATGATAATTTTATAATATTTGATAAAAAAACGTAACAGTGATGTTAATGTATTTCTAGCAACTAAAATACTGCATGTTTATCAAACGCTGCTCCATAGTCATTGGTGTGAAATGTTCCCTTTGTATTGATTGAAAAATAAGTCAAGTTGTGTCTCAATATTCATGAATCCTTTCAACAATTCAAGTAAATTAATTGACAAACCTGCCCATGTTGACTCAAAGTCTAGTGTGACTTGGAGCAGGTTAGGTTTTTAGCGGAATTATGAGTAGAATTTCACATTTCCTTGCTTCAAAAAATTCATTGCATCTACGTGTGTGCACACAAAGAAAATTTCACTTACAAAGCTTGAAGTGTCTAGCTTCTTACGGCGGGCCAGGTCGGTGATGTTGTCTCCGTTGTAGTTGATGCTCTCCATGCAGCCTTTGAAGTTTTTTCTTCCACCTCCCACAGGCTTCCCACTGTATGGCATACCCCCAAAACTCAACTAGACAGAGACAGTGGGAAAAGGGAAGAAAACATAATATGAATGATTTTATATTAAGTTAGCTATTTCTATGTTTTTAAATTAAGCCAATAATTACTATTTATACAACGAGGCACATTGTTGCAACATATGATAATTAAAACTTCTTTAATCGCCAAGTTTAGGGTTCACTTTCATTACTTGATGATTAAACTTAACGACAGAATCATTACTGTTTCAAAGTTCAACAACACGATAAAATAAAATTAAAATTAGTAGAGAAAGTATAGAGAATATATACATTCACATGCATTGAATAGCATGTGGGTCTGTTTATAATGGCGGCCAGAATTGTTTGCCAATGATTAAAACTGATTGCTTTACATTTCCTCTGTCAACAGACTAGGTTTAAATATGTCAACAAAACAGCCATGAGGCGGTGGAATATATCAGACAGGCTATGTCAATAAATTGACCTTTTTTCCATCCCAAAAAAAGAAATTTTATGTGCTGTGGACCAGACTGAAGGCAGAAGGACAACTTAGATGTCTATAATAATGACGCGGGTCTGCAATCAAAGACTAGGAAAGCGTAGGCAGGGAAGAAATCTTTTGATGACCTCTGGTAATACCCGCAAGGGATTTTACACAGAACAACTCAGATAATAGTTTTTGCTGTGAAGTACTGTCAATACTGTTTGACTATTGTTAGTTGCCCGTCATGTCATTTATTTGAACCTGTGCACTTTATGCCTTTTAAAACTCACTTCATACAGGAGTAAGGCTGCCCTACTATCTCCAGGACCAAGACAGGATCAAATTTTGAAAACTTTATTTCAGTGTGAAGTCAATTGTGCATGAGAAGTTCTAAAAATGGATTGTCCCTTTTGTTCTCCTAGCCATACACAAATTCTATCACAACAGGTATTATGTCTGTTTAAGGAAATCAACAATCTGGAGGTCTCTGAGCCATGAACTTCAGGTTTCAGCCTTACTGTGGACAAATATAACTATCCGTATTTTCATCAGAAACACGAGACGATCCAAGTGAAGGCTTTCTGTACAGAGCCCTGCAAACAACTTCACATGCTATGCAGAGCTATAACTTTAACCTGATGCAGCACCTTGTGCAACATGATATCTCAGTAGCTGCTCTCAGGAGGATTCATGGACAATGGACATACTTCCCTCTCCTTGTCATTAGATGCAAAACCACTTATAAAAGGAGCAACAAATGCATTTCGCTTTATATTTGCAAAAAAAACTCGAGCTTTGTTTTGGTCTCAGAGCAATCGGCCCACTGCATGTGCAAGCTGGACTTTCAGGGCTACTCTCCAGCTGTGAGCACCGTTCCATGCAGCCCCGGTGCATATCAATCAATATACATTATGTAAGGGGTCTGGTCATGAACAGTATGTGTTAACTGGCACATAGATTGTTGGGTTGTTTAATGCAGCTGCTTGGCGAGCCAGCCAGCGTGGGCATAATGGGGGTGTAACCCTGGCATGAGGCCAGCATGACCAGGTTTGCTTTCAAACTCTGTAATGATCAATCTACATTGATCCGCACCACCTAGACATCATGGATCAGCCCCCACTGTGGCCACCAGGCTCCTCCACGCAGCGACCAGAATACATATATGCTGCCAGAATCATTCTAACTTCACTACTGATCTTATGTTTTAAAGAAATATGAGCTGTTATCATCGAGGAGAAAAAAGACATGTACATATCTTACATGTAGCTATGCATGTGTCTTTAAAACTCCTTTCAATACACCCAATGTTATGGCATTGGCAAACCTTCTAAAAAAAAAAAAGTATTTGGTCTAGGAAAAAAAAAGTTTTTTAATGAATTAATTTGCAGCGGATGTGTTACAACAGTTTGACCAAAATCCCCATTTATTATTAACGACTGTAAATCCAAACCATTTTCACAGAACAATGGAGAAAGCCTTGCTTAACATGACCCCGATAGCTGTGAAGGAAGGCATCAAAGAAAGAAGATGCTAGATGGTTAGTTGCGAACAAATGTGACATGTAGAGTACAAAGGTTAAGCCATGGAGAGTAACAAATAAGCTTGGAGTGTGAAGTGCTGAAGGACACAGGTGTGGGTGAAAATGTACACTGTGTTTCACATTTTTTACAGTTGTACATGTGTTCTGCTTTTTTCTTTTTTGGTCTTTTTTTCTTAGGCAGAGTTCGGGTCCCTAAAGGAGGCTAAGATAATAGAGGAGGACATGTGACTGCTAGTCAATGTGTCTGTCTGTCAGTGTGTGAACGCCTGTTGTTGTTTGTGCTGTGGCTATGCTCCAGCAAGCTCTGTAATTACTGCCAAGGGTGGACTTTGATGCACCCGGATATTTAGTCTACAAGCTGGAAGCCAAAGAGAACCAGAAAAAAACAACAACAACAACAACACACACACAGTGGGAAGTGTGAACTACAGAGGTACACGTTGACTAAAAGCTAGTCACAATTGTGCAGTGTGTAAAGAGAATTAATGTGGATGCATTCAGGATATGCCACAAACCCCTCCCTCTCAAATGCGCACACACACACACACACAAACACACACTCACGCTCACTAAACCTTGTGGTACAGTACACCCGGTTGTATAGATTTCCCTGAAGATCCCTTAATTCATCCAGCTTCAGTTCTAATTGGACTGAGCTTTGTCCTGCCCCATTTCTCGGCATCCTACTTAACGCTGGAATAGATTAGCCATATCAGCAATATTTGCTAAAAGGGGAACACAGTAACACACCAACGTATCAATTCAAACTTACAACTAACAAACACACATCTGAACAAATCTGTGGGGTCACATAGGCTTTCACTGCACTCATGCTTGCCCAACTCCTACGCCCGTATGCATTCCAGTATCAGTTTCCTGCTTTCAGTGTTAGTCAAACAAATTACATTCACTAATGACTGGCTTTAATTATTTGAGTTTTATCGATTAGCCCCATATGCCAATATTTAATTTCCTGTCTATTATCAATGTACTTTACTGACCACCAGTGATGAGAAGTTAAAATGCTGTTGCAAGTCGGTGAAGCGACGGGGCAGCAAAGATGGTGAAACAGCAAAAGCTGGAAAGTAAATAAAGCAGCATCACAAAGACGGACTAACAAAATATACAAGATATATTGCCTCACAGCTTAGTTATTATTGGAGAACTTTGTTTAGACCTCAAGGTGTTTGGGAGGGTATGGCATGTATCTGACAGCGGCTCAAAATAACAATTTCATCATTTAAAACTGAACATCGGTACAGTTGCCTGCTCGTAAACCAGACCGCCCGCATCCTGAAGCGCACCACAGTTACTGTGTTTCAAAATACAATTAAACAGTGCCTTACCAAAGTTTTCATAGCCTTTTATGCGTCATTAGAAACATAAACTTAAATGTATTTGATTTGAACCTTATGTAAGTGTAATGCACCGAATATCACAAATTCATCATTATTGCAATATGACTAAGGGCAATATCAATTTTGTAAAAAACTGCCTGAAACACAATAAATATTACCTAATAATGTAAGAGTCATGCATTCAGAGTCATTATTCCTGTGATATAATTGTTGATCTTTGCTGCTGTAATGCAGCAGCAGTTGTTTGAGGAGCACGTTCAGATGTTACAGTCATTTCGAAACTTAGACTGGGTTGTTTCACTGCCGAAAACAACAAATGTAGTCAAATGCAGGATAAAAAGAAAAAAAAGAAACAACAAATAGATTATCCCCCCCCCCCCCGACTCTGAATAGATAATTGATTAGAATAGGTCTGTGTTAGCAAGAATCCAAAACAGAAAGACATCAATGTTGTTTGGGTAACTATTTCTTTTATTTTTTACCACATATTTAACATTTTAATTTGTCAGATAAAATACATGTCAAATCTGTATCTATAGCCCTGGCCTTTACCTGCTGGCAACTTCTTTAGTGTGCCACCCCTGTGGTAAGCTAGCCATGAATACATCCCGAAAAAAAAAGAAGAATCTCAGTAGTAAATAGAGATTTTAATACAGTATGGACAGATTCCTTTGCCTGCACAGCCAACAATCCTGGCTTACCCATGTGCTTGATATGTATGTGGTTGAAAATGTGCAAACAATACAAAATATAATGTTAAAAGACACTTTCAAAACAAGCATTCAGCATTTTCTGAAAAGTACTGAAGTGAAGATGAGCCCAAGAGAGCGATTTTGGAACTACTACGGACAGCTGAACAGAGCAAACATACTTTCAAGGAGTTTATCATCTCTAAACTCATCGGCAGCTGCTAGTTTTGTGGCTGCTCATGAGATCATAAGGTAGGGGAGCTATTCACAGATGGAGAATACTTGAAAGGATCATTCCTAAAAATATTACAGCATCTAATATTTTCCAGATTCAAAAACAAACGCGAAACGATTCCGAAAATTAAAGAAATCCTTCTCTGCAAAGACCGTCTAGGACAGGACCATTAAAGTGGCAACAGACATCACCAGTAAGCAAATTGATGACATCATATCAGCTCAAGCATATTCAACTGCCTGCGATGAGTCCAGTGGTACATACTGAGCAGACAGGACTGTCATGCAGATATGTGAAACCTATTGAACTAGGAGAACTGATTGAACTCATGCCGCTAAAGCTCCAAGCGTGGGGTCAGGACATTTGTTAGCTGTTTTGAGTTGTCTAAAAGGCAAAGAGATAAACACCTCTCACCTGGTGTCAGCATCTAATGATGGTGCACCCAGTAGGAGAGGAGCGCAGAAGGGCTTTGTGCATAATTTGTGAAAAGTTGCCGGATCAAAAGCGCTTCTTGGTGCATGCTCAAACAACCCCCCCCCCCCCCACGAATATGGGGAAATGATGAATCTCGTTAATATGATGCCGAACAAAATAACTGTAAATGAGTTAAACCACAGAGTTTTACTCATTGTTAGAGGACGTTCAAACCTCATATTTTGATCCCCTGCTGCACAACCGAGTTTGGTGGCTGTCGAGGGGGGGAGATGTGCTGAGTAGCTTTGCTTCTGGTCTGGAAACATGTGAAAACCTTGGGAAGCCAAGACCCCAGCTATCCCGAACTAGCAGACCACGATTGGCTGGAAAAGTTTTATTGTGTGGTGGCATTGACAAGTCACTTAAACACGCTGAATAAAAATTTCCTGTGAAAGAGAAGCTCGTGCCATCTATGACATGGATATGTACATTAAAATGATGCATCTGGTCTGAGCGCATTTTCTTCAGCATTGACTTCATAAAGTCCAAATATCGCACAGGATTCATAAATGAGAGCCTACAGTCCTGTGTGAAGATCAGTCTCACATCTTACAGCCCTGGCATATATGGAAAGTTAGCATTGAGCTTCAGAAGCAGAAGTCACATTAAACAGGTGAGAACACTAGCTTTTAATAAGCGCTTACTCTCTAGAAAAAAACAAAACATTTATTTCAGATCTGATGTAGTTATTTAATGTATGTTCAAGTGTGTTGCTTGAGGGGAGCACTCTGAAATGAACTTGTAAAAAAAAAAAAAAAAAAAAAAAAAAACAGTCCATAATTTCGTGTTTACTTTTTTAAAGCTGCCACTATTCACCTTATTCAGCCCTGCCTACTTTTTTTGACAATGGCACTTCGGTTTTGTCCAAGCACTTTTGTCGAGTCGTCAATCCACTGTTTTCAGTATCAGAAAATGACACGGGAAGAAAGGAATGCATCACTAAAAATCTCTAAGGGAACGTGTCTGCCTCATCCAAGTGCAGGGCTCTCAAATATCACACAATGATCGTGAGACTCACACATATCACTGACTTCACACGCACACATATTGCATTTATCACGCAGGAAAAAAGTTGCCCATAGTGAACGGGCTGCGGATGATCCATTCACAGCACTGTCCGTTCAGAGTCCAGTCAAACCCCGCCTTCAATGGAGCTGTTTCTGCTTCTTTCACAGCTTGTGGGCATCTGTAATTCCTGCTGCAGTTAGCGTTCACTGAGCAGCAGAGGAAGACCTGGAACAGCGTCGAGCAGTTTGATAAAACTGGTAAACTTTAGCCCTATGATTTTGGGACCTGACCAGGGTGTATACCACGGCCCCGCCTCTCGTCTATCAACCGCTGGAAATAGGCACTAGCACAACCACCTCCAACCCGACTGTTCTAAGTTTATCAGAAAAAAATATTTTCCATCCATCCATCCATTTTCCTACACGCTTATCCCTGTTGGGGTCGTGAGGGGTGCCGGTGCCTATCTCCAGCAGTCAATGGGCGAGAAAAACATGTTTTATTTTACGAGCTTCCTGGCGTGCTGCTGCTCGTGAAGTGGGACGCTGCTGCATATTTTGATTGACAGCCGACGCAGCTCTGCCTTCTTTCAGAAAAGCACATGTGGAATAATTGTTTGACTTTTCCGAATCTGACCCAGTTAAATGTGGGGCATTGTTTCAATTTGTGGAACACCAAGACAGGAGTGAAAAATGTGGCACAGTCCCGCACAGGAAAGTCAAGTGTGAGATTATGTTAGATTTTTGCTGTTGTCCCACAGTGGTCACCTGAAATGTAATTTGCAACCTGTGCATCGAGAACTCGGATCCAGTCAACTCCATCTAATTTTTAACCAACTAGGCATGGAAGTAGATGTTTTACTTGTGTTGAAAAGGGAAAGCAATGTTGACACTTTATCATTTAGTTAGTGGATTAAAACAGAAAATGACACAAAATTGTTCTCCTGCCATTGTTCCAATACAGAGACCCCCTAATATGAGGAGAATCACAACGTTAACACTCGTAACACATACTATAGCACCTTCTCAACAAGTAAACAGCTCTGTGGTCGTTTCCAGATTTCTGACAAAAATACAATTTGCTCTGACTGTCGCTCATCTCCAGAATTCCTGTCTACTGCCACCAAAACACCACCTTCCTGAGTCCATTCAAGCTGTCTGCTTTATTCTTGTAAAACCTATTTTGCTTCTACATAGACCTGCATGAATGGAGCAAATGAAACAGACATCAAATGTGTCATTCTTCATAACTAATCATTCTTTCTCTGCTGTTCTGTTAAAAATAAAATAAAACAAAATGATAGAAAGAGTTTATAAGATGTATTATGTTTTGTGGCTCCTAACAATTCTTTCTTTGGTAGAAGAGAGGTCAAAATGGCTCTTTTGATAGTAAAGGTTTGCCAACCTCTGATGTAAACCTTTCCATTTTAGCTGAATGTTTAGATTTGTAGTCCTGCTGGAAGGTCAACCTTTTCTTACATCTCAAGTGCTCTTTCTCTCTCTCTTCAAACAATCTCCGACCATGTTCACTGTCTGAGTTGAAGAAAAGCATCTTCACAGCATGTTGATGTGCGGTGCTAAACCCCCCGCCACACAGATGTTTTTGCAAGTCAGCCTAAAGTTCAATTTGGATCTCATTCAGCAAGAGCACCTTCTGCCACTTGTTTGCTTTCCAGCTTGCAAATCACACTAATTTCTGTCAACAATTTCTTTTTGCCACTCTTCCAAAAGGGCTAGATTTGCAGAGCAGATGATCTGAGCTGTGGAACTCTGTAGCATATCCAGAGTTACTATGGGCCTCTTTGTTGCTTCTTTCATTAGCACTATCCCTGCTTTCCCTGTGAAATAATGTGTCCAGTAATCTTCTGGTAGGTTTGTTGTTGTAACCATGCATTTTCCATTTTCACATGATGAACAGTACTTAATGAGATCCTCAAAGCTGGGATATTGTTTCATTACTTAAAGCTTTTTTGTTTGTTTTTTTCTTCTCCACAGCTTTATTGTATAAAGATACATTGAAGCTTGTGCTTGTAACATGACAAAACAAGATATGAACACTTTTGCAAGACACTGCAAGCAACACTTCACATATTAGTGAAGAAAAGGCATCCAGTTTAAGCATTCTGCTCATGTTCATTCTTTGTAGCATGAATACAAAACAGTCTTTTTTTTATGGGAGGGCTTATGGTGTCAGATGTGGCAGAGAAACTCATAAAACCACAATACCACATATATTCATTCATTTTCCATACCCACTTTATTATGTTCAGGGTCAGAGAGGGTTGGAGCCTATCCATGCTGTCACAAGGGGCACAGATCACTAGTTCATCACAGAGGGAGGGGGGGGGGGGACACTAACTCACTCCCATGATGCACCTAGAATCCCCAATTAACCTAACATGCATTCCGACTAAGGGAGAAACTGGAATATCAGGAGAAAATCTGCACAGAGGAATACAGTACAACACAAAAAGCCTGCACAGCTCACATTGAATCATGGATGGAAGAGGATCCTATGATCCTATTCCTGTATTGAAAGTATTTTAGGAACTTAAATCTAGAGAAATCTGAAAAACTAGTCCAAGCATTTGTTACTTCAAAGCTGGATTATTGTAGTTCTTCATAAGGAAGTCCACAAAATGCAGTTTGAAGCCTTCAGATGATCCAAAATGCTACAGCAAGAGTTCTGCTGAAAATGAAAAAGAAATATCATGTTCTCCTATTTTAGCTTCCCTTCATTGGCTTCCTGTTAAATCAAAAATAGAATTTAAAATTCTCCTTCTCACATATAAAGCCCTTAATAATCAAGCTCCATCATATATCAGAGCTCTGATTACCCCACATGTTCCTAACAGAGCACTTCGCTCTCAGACTGCAGGTCTGCTGATGGTTCCTAGAGTCTCTAAAAGTAGAATGGGAGGCAGATCCTTTAGCTATCAGGCTCCTCTCCTGTGGAACCAACTCCTAGTTTTGGTCTGTGAGGCAGACACCCTGTCTACTTTTAAGACTAGGTTTAAAACATTCCTCTTTGAAAAATCTTATAGTTAGAGTGGATTAGGTTACCCTGAGCTATCTTTGTAGTTATGCTGCTATAGGCTTAGGCTACTGGAGGACATCAGGGCCTATTTCTCTCACTCTGCTGATTTATCCTACTGTTCTCCAAGTTTGCCATATTTGTTGTTATTTCAATGTTTAACTTTATGTTCTCTGTTTTTTTTCTCTTGATAGTAGGTACACCTGGTCTGCTGTTCTGTTAGCTGTTGCATCATCCAGGGAGGCAGATCACCTCTATTACCATATAATATAGAAAGGATTCCTGGATCAATGTGTGCTTCTGTGCGTTTTGTAATCTTTGTTCTGTCTTCTCTAACCCTCAGTAGGTCGAGGAAGATAGGCGTTCACACTGAGCCTGATTCTGCTGGAGGTTTTCCTCCCTGTTAAAGGGGAGTTTTTCTTCTCCACTGTTGCTTCATGCTTGCTCAGTATGAGGGATTGCTGCAAAGCCATGGACAATGCAGACGACTGTCCACTGTGGCCCTCCGCTCTGTCAGGAGTGAACGCTGCTTATCAAGACTTGATAAAATCTGCTGAGTTTCCTTAGATAGGAAACCTTTTAACCAATCAGCTTGTATGATTTGATTGAATTTGACTTCGTGAAATTCATTGAGATGACATGTGTTATGAATTTGTTTTATAAAAATAAAACTAATTTCAATGGAATTGAAATCTTGTCAACCACTGGTTGCGCTGCAAACATCACCAGCTGTTCACAAGCTAAACAATGGCACTATTTTGTAAAACAGCATGGACTGAATAGATGATGCTATGAGAAATATTTTTGGCTGTGAAACTGTTTGATATTTTTTTAATGAGTCAGTCATACATCACAGCCAAGTGATACGTGTTGCCTAATGTTACATGTTCCATGCAAAGCTGAGGCAGATTAATAAATTAGATGTTTTATATATTCACTTTTTTCATGGCCTGCAAGTTTTTCCTCATACTTAGACACACACAACTGTATTTCAAAGAACAGCTGTAGAAAAATCGGTCCATTAAAAAGGGTTACTCATAACATTCTGAGCTTGTAGATTGTTAGTAAGAAAAATGGATGTAGAGTGTAGCATTTTTAAATAAAAGACCCATGACTTGTCAGTTTTATAAATGTTTTCATTCAGCTTGTAAGCACTTGCACAAAATCTTGGTTTCAAAAATGTAATTAATTCAGTGTTGTTACCTTTATTATGTGCTCTGTGTGGCATACTGTGCCATTTACATATAGAGCTCACCTCATAGTCTAAATCAAGGTGATCAAATTCCCCATTTGTCCTGAAGTGCTGAGTGTGTCCATCTAAGGTGAAGTTGACATTGCGACGGTAGCGTTCAATCACCACTGCATGCCAGTGATTGTCATCCAGGAGACTGCCAGTGGTCACAGAGGTATGACCCAGTATAGAGCCATACTGGTTACTGCCTGTAAGACACATAAAGAAAGTTACAAAATGATCACTAACTATCTAATCAGAAATCAACTGCATCACTGGCAGGTGATCAGTGGCAAAATCCAAAATCAGATTGTTTTTTTCCAATGAACTCACTATACTAAGTTGTACCAGGTGGTGTAGATGGCAACACCCTTCAGTGCAGATACTATTACTAAGTTGGGAAAGCTGAATGCGAGCTACTTCTCTCAGTATCAGTAAAATCTTTAGAATGAAGTCACATATATAATAAGTTATTTAAAAGGACACTGGATTCTATTGGATAAGCAATTCACTTTCGCTGTGAGAGGTAGCGAGACTTTTAACAGACAACAGAAGTCTGAGTGATGTACAAAAATGGAGCTCTTTTTTGATTTATTATTATTTTTTTGAGTTTTCAAACTCTGTTTTAGAACATGCTTAACTTGTGAAATCTCAAAGTTCAGCTAAGTATTTTAATTCTCTAAAATATATAAAGACTGCTGCTTTTGTATCCCTAAAGTCGTGATGACAACAATAACTGACAACATAAGATGCTCAAACCAGTTTAAAGTGTCAATTCTGTCATTGTTTGTTTTGAAATAGCAAAGCCTATTTTTTGTTGTTGTTTTACAAAAATATCAATAATAAATTATATATATATATATATATATATATATATATATATATATATATATATATATATATATATATATATATATATATTTAATACAGATTTTTTATTATTGATGTTATACTGTATATATTTATACTGTTTATTATACATATAACTTATGCTTTTGCTAATAGATATTTTCTCTCATTATGATTCTTGGGGAAAAATGGAAATCTGCTAAAATTTGTTTTGGAAGGTCAACCTTTACAGTAAAAGCAAGATTGGAAATTACCCACAATATTGGAATTGGTTAAAAATCTAAACAATAGCTCACTGTATAGTAAAAAATATTCAATTGGAAACTTACCTTCATGCTGAGAAGAATTTTATCAACAGAGGCAAGACATTTTTTCTATAATTTGCAAAACAAAATTTAAACTCACCTATGTATTTGTGTAGATTTTTCACCTCAGAAAAAACTACATACAAATTTGTTGCTGTACTTATACTCATGTTGGATGCCACCATGGGTGTTCAGCAAGGTGATAGAACCTGACCTAATAGTGTATATTCATAGTAATTGATTTAATATCCAACATTTAGAAGTTATTTGAGTTTTATTTGAAGTAATATGACTTCACAGGTAAATTCACTTTAAACATTCCCCTGTTCAGATATTCTGAAAAATACTGATACAGAGAGTCAGCAAGAAGGTAAGCACTTCTTTTTATTCCCCTATCCACATTGTTTACGCACCCAGGTTTATCTGCAGTAGTAGCTTGGCCTTGTGGAGCTCCAGAGTGATGTAGTCTCCCTGCTGCCCCTCCCCATGGAGAATCACACCCTCGTTCTCTGATGTCTTAAATCTCAGGGCGATCACATCTTTTATAATCTTCATCTTCTTCACCTGGAAAAAATTTTAAATGTCACATCCACACAATGTTGTTTACCAGAAAAAGGCAAAACTTCTAAATTTAACATAGAGCAACTTAAAGACACGTGTCCTGTCTTATCTTAAAAACAATGATGGCTGATTTTTCAAAGAATTAAATAAAAGAATAGATTATGTACCTTAAAACGATATGAGATTACTCCCTGCCCGTCAAAGTTGATAACATCCGCCCCTAAAAGAGACCAAAAGCATACAAATGACTAATGTGAAGGATAATGCGGCTGCAGATTTTAATTACAAAAATTAGCATGAAGACCAACCCCATACACACACGTCGACCAAATAATGACATACTTTTATTACAGAGACACATAAAAGCCTGTTGTAATGTAATGTCTCAACACCAAATTAATGACTGGCTTTGAAAACTGAGAATGGATAAAAAGAAAACAACAACAAAAAAAAAAAAAAACCACAGCAGTTAATTACCCCCTTTCATTTTCTTTCAAATAGGAAAAGCTGGGATGACCATAAAAATGTGAGAAAGCCAATTCTGGTATTTTCTTTCTTCCATACAGTCTATATTAGAAACTTGACATGTCTGTTCCACAACAGGCTAAAAAACAAAACAACTGGAATTCAGTTCCTATAGTTTAAACCCTAAGCTCTGTTGGCTTTCTACATTTTTTAGCTGTTTGGAATGTTTGGATAATGCATTCCCTTGACAATAAGGTGTCATTAGTGCCGTCGTTAGCCTGGCTCATTCACAACTTTAGACAATTGTGTTGGTTTCGGTCAGATTATTGACATGATAATGGGAAAATATTGTGTGGAGAATTTTCACAAACATTGTGTGGAGAATCTCGACAAGCACGCGGTGAGCTTGAGATGCTAACAACGGCTCAAACACCCTATTGTCAGGGGAGTCCAGTCTGCAAGTGAAATTCAACGTGCAAAATGGCCCATCCCAAACAGCTTAAAGCTTGGTACTTCTCCCTTACATTGAACCACAAAATCTCAAATCTAGTTGTTTTAATTTCAACCTTTTTTGGGGGGTTTATGTCCTGGATGACGTGGCAATGCAACCAGATGGAAAAATACGAGCAGAATGACTGAGAACATCTTTCACTACAATTGTTTTTCACACGTTTGTTTTTATTAATATCAACAACAAAACACTACTTGCTGGAAAAACATGTATGTAAATAATACAACTACTGTTGTCCGAATTAACTGAAGATGCCGCCTCTTGTTCGCATTGTCAAACTGATGCATTGCCTCGCCTCACAAGAAAATCGGAGGAGAAATAAAGCGTGGCGGTTTAGCCACCTCGTCAATCTTTCTAACATCACTCCAAGACTTCCAGTGGATAGTGGAGAGAACATTGGTGTGTCTGTGTGAGGAAATGGGTTAGAAATTGCAGGGTGTAAAGAATAGGATAGAAAATCTGACCATTATTGACACAATCATCTAAAGCTGTAATGTTTCTCAGTCTGAGGCATTTGTTTGCTCTTTCATAGTAATAAAACATAAGGATACATCAAGAATTTTTCGAGGATGAGTTTCAGATTTCTTATACAGTTTCATGCTCTGCCTTGGTGTGGATGGAGAAGTGGGGGTTAATCTTTATTATTGTCATTCTCCTCCAATTTTGCAACTACTTTGTTCCTGTCATCTGCTTTTTCTTCTGCACCAGATTCACCAAACATATTGCTCTAAATACACGCAGGAGCAACAATAGACTTCAAATCAAGCTAAAGGAAGCAATGCAAATCTATTTTAGCATCCTTTCAACTAAGTAAACAATTCAAATAATATTTTCCTTACTATTTAGTTTTATTTGACTTTATTATCATTCTAATAATAAAGAACAGCATCTAAAATGGTCTTTCAAAATCAATAAGTGATGCCACAGACTGTAAAAGAAAGTGGAATTAAGTATCCTTTTAGCTAATTGGTAGAGAGATAAAATGCATTGAAGTAAACTATGCATCAGATTTTAAAATTACGACATTTGTATCCAAATATTTTGATCTAACTTACACATTTGTATTGTTGTTACAAATAACAACACAACAAATAAGTTGCATTATTTGTTACAACAAAATGCCAGAATACATTTTGCATGTGAGTATCCTCCTCCTGAGGATGCCAAGGGCAGAAAGCCAGTAATTACAACAGAGGTTTGCTAAAGCAATTTGATCTGCATCAGTTTCAACATTAGAAAGACTTGCAAAGTCCAGTTTGCACATGCTTAGCATCCCCAGATATCTTTCTGAATGTATGCCCTATGCTTCTCATAGAGAAAATCCACAGACGGGTAGTGTGAAGAAAGACTGCTTTAAAACTTTACATTGTGAATCACTCATTTAAATTTGAATATCTGCCTGATTGTAGATTTCATCACAAACGTACGAGTACACGAGGCTTTAAGGCGCTATCCGGCTCATTAAACACATATCCCAACAGAGTACAGCTATGCCAAAGAGATGCCACCTAGGTCCCACTGAGGTCACTCAAGTACCGCACTGAGTTGTTAGGAGGTTAAAATGTGTCCATGGAAACAAGCCTTGCTGTCTGAGCAACAAATTGAGGAGTCGGAAAACAAATTCAGGTCACCACAATATGGCAAGCTTGAAACTGAATGTTCTCACTTTTCTATTACCCCCCGTGACGAAATGTCATTCATTTATTTTCATTTAATTTTTGGAACATACTTGTGTGTATGCTGAGAAACATATGTCAAAACATTACAGTGAGGACTACATCTCATTGCTTAAATGCAGAGGTGTCCTTAAATCTGTGGATATGTCTTGCCACAGGGCAGCACAGTGTTGCAGTGGGTAGCGATGTTGCCGTGTAGCAAGAAGGTCCTGTGTTTGAGTCCGACCCTGGGTCTGTCTGCATGGAGTTTGCATGTTCTCCCTGTGCATACGTGGGTTCTCTCCGGGTACTCCGGCTTCCTCCCACAGTCAAAAAACATGACTCTTTAACTTCTCCTTAGGTGTGAGTGTGTGCATGAATGGTTGTTTGTCCTGTCTGTCTCTGTGTTGCCCTGCGATAGACTGGCGACCTGTCCAGGGTGAACCCTGCCTCTGGCCCATTGACAGCTGGAGATTGGCACCAGCAACCCCTCACGGCCCCACAAAGGATAAGCGTGACAGAGAATGGAAGGATGGATGTCTTGCCACAGATTTTCTCTAATATGCTGTATAAGCAGCTTTTGTAACATAACCAGGTACAATTTCGAGCAACCGGGTTTTCAATTAGAACAAACCTGAGCAGTGGATCTCTGTTGATGCTCTAAAGCTACATTGAGCCTTTTGGTAGTTTTTATGATTAATGCTGTTTTTGCCATGTGTTGGTAGGTTCACAGCTCTATTATATATGATCTCCACTTTTGGGAGCTGGATTGACCAGTATGCCATGAGATGTTCAAAGTTCCCCCTGACTTGTACAGTGAGGTCACCGCTCTTCATGGTGTTGTTTGTTAGGTAATGTTCTCTAACAAACCTCTTTGCAAGTTTCCCTCTGAGGCCTACATAGAACAGCTGCATTTATGTTGCGCTTAAGATTTAGCTTGTAGTCCAACTTGTCTTATATCCTAATAAGGTGCTACTATGTACTTTCTTCTGCAATATTTTCTTTTCTTATTTTCTGTTCATGTACATCACTTTGAATTGTCTTGTTACTGAAATGTGCTATACAAATAAACTTGCCTTAAATTTACACAGGTGGAGTCTCTTTGATGATATGGCTCATTCTGAAGGTGATAATGGCAAAGGAATGGATTTAAAGTTATCAGAATGAAAGGGGCTCAATAAAAATGGTTGACACACTTTTGTTAAGTAAAACGACTCAGAAACCCATGCATTATTTTCTTTATACGTCAGAGTTATGTACCATTTTGTGTTGGACCATCAAACAAAATCCAAATGAAACACACGGATGTTTGTGGCAGTCATAGGACAAAACGTGAAAAAGAGGTGTGAATACTTTTGCAAAAGACTGGCCTCCTTGGAAATTTGTATATATATTATATATATATATATATATATATATATATATATATATATATATATATATATACATATACATATATATATATATATATATATATATATATATATATATATATATATATATATATATATATATATATATATATGAAGAAAAAACAAAAAAGAAGAACATAAGTAAGTATAAGAACATTTACACGTTCACAGAAGTGGGCAGAAGTATTAACTTCCACTCAATAATTGACTTAATGATTTAACTCTGACTCATGTCATGTATCGTCAACACATAAGTTGACATTGATCTAATTGATTTTTTTTTTTTTTATACGCTTTACGTTTATCATAACAGAAATGAGCATGTAAATTTCCCAGCATGGTGGATCATGTCTCCTTTATGGCGCCCAGCTTTGGCACACACACACACACACACACACACACACACACACACACACACACACACACACACACACACACACACACACACACACACACACACACACACAGAGTCTTAGATGAGTCATAACATGGCATTGCATTTAATTATCACACACTCTGAAAACCGTGAATTATCATCCACAGCCAACATATTTGGTGATTATGCTTGGAACATAACATCTATATTTATCTGCCTCCTTCTCCTCCCACTACTTCTCCTTTGTGCTCTCCTTCTTTTTTTCATTTTGGCCATAGACCCTCATTGTACCTCTCTTCACTTTCATCTTTCGTTTGGGAAGCAGAAAAAAAAACATTTTTCAAGGGGCTGATTCTAAGCAAGCGGAGGAGTTGGAGAGAGAGGGATGGGTAGATGAACAGAAAAATGTATGTGTTCTCATTTTCTGACTGAATGCTGAAGGAAGGAGGAGTGACAGAGTAATCATCAGAAAGAACTGCAGGCTTCAAAACACAGCTGACAGACATCTCTGAAATATGATGCATCTGACCGTGGGTGGGGGTGGGGGGGTATCATGCCCAAGCGGTTGTGCAGCCCTCTCTGTTATCGCCGATATCTGAGTTGTAAGCATGTGTTTACCTGATTGGCTATTTATTATTTGTAATCTAACAGCTGCCAAGGCATGGTAGGCAACATTCTTATCTCTCAGAAACTAACTCCAAGCTCATTTTGGACTTCCAACTAAGGTTTTATTTATTTTTTTATTACTATGTTCTTCAGTGGTAACATATCAAATGTCAATGCAAAGGAAAAATGAAGACATTTCCTAAATAAAAAAGGCATATTTTACAATATGCTCACACAAGTCAGTCTTGAAAAGAAAAAGTGTGCTTTTACCTTGCGTTTCATGGCCAAGCTATGTGAAATCTTTAACTTTTCTGTTTCTTTGAGGATGAAGGTTTGATTTTGGCGTACAGCTATCTGTCACTATTGTATGTATTAATTTTGCAGTATAGACTTAGTTAAATAGAAACATGTGAAAGAATGACTGGGGCAGCTGTAATATAACCTGACTCTAGCCATATGGATTTCTCTCCGCCTAGCTCCACTTACATCCATCTGGGACATCTCCCATAGAGAGTGATTTCTCCAACCAATTTTATTGTCTAGCCAATCAGAACGCAGGGCTGGAGTTTCATAGATGTGCAGTAGTGGAGAGGCGACCGTGACGTGAGACAGACAACAATAGCGGCTCGCATCGAGGAAGCAAGCGTTAACATTGATGCTGCTATTTCTTCCGTGTTGTCCAATCTACCTAATATTGTTTCATTAAAAGAACATCAGAGAACGGCTCTGAAGGCTTTTGTTGGTGGAAACGATGTTTTCGCCCTTCTCCCGACCGGATTTGGCAAGTTTTGTTTTCCGGGGCGCGCCCGTGGCGGAGCGGTTAGCACAAACCATATTAGGAGGCCTATAGTCCTCGACACGGTCGGCCCGGGATCGACTCTGACCCGCGGTGCTTTGCCGCCTGTCTTCCCCCCTCTTCCTGTCAGCTCACTGTCAATAAAACGCGTGCCACTAGAGCCGCAAACACATTAAAAACAAAAAAAAAGTTGTTTTTTTTCCTGCGTCGCTCTCATCAGCGTCACGGGTTAGCTTCGGTGTGAGTGGTTGAAATAGCACGTCGATAAAGATGACAGACAAGTGGCTTATCCAATCATATGCAAGGATTTTTGATAAGGCCCAGCTTTCAAAAAAGGCAATTCCTATGTAGATGTCCCAGATGGATGAGTGGAGCTAGGCAGAGCGAAATCCATATGGCTAGAGTCAGGTTAGCTGTAATAATCAACTTGCCGTCATTTCTCACTTTCTCACATGATGAAATAAAATTAAATAGAATTTTTGATACATGTTGTTATGCAATAAAAAAAAGTCAATGAGACCATTTTTATGCACAGATGCTTAAAATGTTAACATCTTATGTAACTGTTTTCAAAAATAGCCACTTTCTGCCTTTTACATTGTTTGGATAAATTGAAAAACAGTTTCATATTCTTTTCAATGTCTGTCAAAGTATGCTGCCTTCAACTTCAGCAGGTACTTTTTCTGCACACAGCATACTGTGGCAGTCCATTATATTTCTCAGTTCTGGCAAACTGTACTAAAAAGAACAAGACCACTGTTAGATATCAGAAGTCTAGGTCAAATATCACATTGCATTGTCACTGTTTTCAAGGTGAAATCTGTATGTGTGACAGTTTGAGGAAGCTGATATGAACTAAAGGAGACATATGTCTTTGTTTTTAAGTAAACTGCTGCTTTTGCCTTCAGTAAAAACACACCGAGGCATGTGTCTGGCATAGTGTTGTGCGTAATGTGCAGCACATCTTGTCATCCTTATCATCACTTACTTGCTTCTTTTGACGTGGGGAGGAAATGAAACAAGGGAATGTAATCAGTGAAGCTGAGGACTGACTTGAATACAATACCTGCCCTTGTGTGTACACACACACACACACACACACACACACACACACACACACACACACACACACACACACACACACACACACACACACTGAGACATATTCTGACACTATATAATCACATCTGCAGAATGAAAGATGTATGCGTGTCTCTTATAAAACTAATTTATGCACAGCCTTAATTGAAATTGTTATCAAAATCAATTTGGCGCTCTTTAATAGGATGAGAGCAAAGGGGTTGCAGGGGATTCAGTTCCCTAGATGATGCACTTATTCAAAAGCTGGAGTCGACTGGTGACTGTTTGTTTGTCCTATAGTCTAAAAATGTGCACTGCAAATATCTGCAAAATAGGTTTGAGGAAAGGTTTAACACAAGACCTCCGCTATGATCTAATGTGAATAGTAAATAAATACAATTAGAACTTCATTATGAATACAATGCAGCTGACAACATCTTCATAAAGCTCTTTAAATTGATCCATAAAAATTTAAATCAAAATTTCTTTGCATGACTAAGTCTAAGTGAGTTGTATGAGTGTCTCTGCCAAGTATTTTAAAGAGCGAGTACCTTAATAATAAAGTCTCACATAGAAATGCACATTGTTTCAATACTGAGCTGATTTGAACTCCAGTAGTTCTGAATATGTCAGAAATGCCTTTTAAATCTATTTAGCTTAAGCAGCTTCTTACAAATTAGTTTATGAATTAATGATTTGATAAATTAAAATGCTCTAAAATAATTAGAAATGAATTGCAAATGTATTTATTGTGTGTGTGAGATGTAAATATGTCACAAAGAGCTGGGAATATGTAATTCATACAGTTATAGTCATGGTACATTCCCTTATTCATAAAACCTAGTAAGTTTATTTGTATAGCACATTTCAGTAACAAGGCTGTAGTACAATCCCAGTGTGCGGAAATTTGGAAATGAGCACAGATTGCATAGATTACCTTGCATTCTGAACATATGAGCACTCTTCTAATATGTTTTTTAATTGCCAAAATTATATTTATTGCATTTATGCATACAATAGCATATTTATGTCTGACTGAGAGTTCCAAATGAGTTCATTCTGGTAATATCAAGATACTTTCAAGACCATGTAGATAGAAAAATTGTTTAAAAAATTTATTTTTATTCAAACGTGCTGTTCATTGTTTGATCGAAAGTTTGAGAACACAGTCTTAAAAGTCCCCATCTGTGCACTAATGTGGCTTTCATGTAATTTTCTAGCAGAATCATGGATTAGTTTTTGCACACAAACAAGAAATTTGACTTCGGCTCCACTTTGCTCTCAAAGAAGACATTTTAAATATACACAGAAAAAAAGGAAAATAAACATATATTTATGTTGCAAATATGCATGAGCAATGATGTAAATACCACGCAAATATACATGGTATCGATCTGGGCACACTGTTAAGAGTCCATCAGCAAGATAGCCTGGGAGAAGAAACTGTTTTTTGTAAACAGCACTTTGATGAAGGGAAGGTCAGCCCTGATGATCCTCTCTGCAGACCTACTTGTTCTTGTAGTTTGGAAATGTCCTGTTCTGTGGATGAGTCAAACGATGGATGTGTACAAAATAAATAATGGCGGTTTAGAAGATGACCAGCAGCTGTTGTGGATGGTTGTAGTTCTTGAGTTGTTGCAGGAAGTACAATCTCTGCTGGGCCCTCTACCAAACAGTGCCTACGTGTGAGGAGCATCTCGGGCTGCTAGAAAGGGTGCTTCCTACGAACCAGAAGCAATCCATAGTACACACAGTCATGTTTAGGATGGTGAGGGGTGGCAGCTTTCCACAAGTCCATCGTCATCTGCACTGTCTTGAGCAGATTCAGCTCCAGGCAGTTTTGACCCCACCAGTGGACCAGCAAACTGATCCACTGACAGATAGAGACTGGGACTCTGAGCTGGATGAGCTGTTCTTACTGTTACTGAATGCAGCCCAATAATCATAACATGGCTTCTGTGACAGAAGGGCTTAAAGAACACATTTATTTAAAGGCTACGTCTTCTACCATGACAAAGAGCCTTTACACCTTTAAAGGGAGCATCAAACATGGGATACTAAAAGTAGAACAAGGTAGAGAGAAAATAGTTCATGGGAGAAACAACAACTTTGGATGGGTTCCAGGCTCTCTGGCATGACGATGAGATCTCACTGGAGTAACTTTCTGGATGGCAAAGTGGAGACATGTTGAAGGAGGAGTGTTGAAACTACATGGTTCAATGGAGCAGTGGGGTTTCTGGTTGTGCAGGGGTGTCAAACCATAGCTTGCACTATGGAGAAGTTGCAGCAGGCAACCCTTTTGACTGAGGGATATTCTCTGTACAGTGATGAAGAGTTTTCTAAACAGGGCCACAATGCAATTCCTCTGACAGATGACTTCTTCCTAGAAGATGGAATCTCTTTTCTGGAATTTGCTACATGTTCCCTGGAATTGAATATAAGGGAAGATGTTTAGGGTGACAAGTGAGGGTAACAAAAACAGACTTCAGTTTCAGACTATGGATGCCCTTTGTGAAGCCATCTTCATGAAAAAGACTCCGATTGAGCATGACTGAATGAATTTTGGAGTTGCAGGTGTCCTCAGAAGTTTACATACTGAAGCAGAATTTCATATTTTTAGGACCTCTAAATTTATGAAAACAATTTTCTGCTGGTGGGTCAGGGGAGCCAATTATTATCAAAATGTTTTATTTGTGTTTAAATGATAAACAGAAAATATTCAAAACACCCGGGTCAGACATGTCCATAACTGGGTGATTTTTGCCTTATAATGTGCTGACAGGTTAGAACCATCGGGTTTAAAGGAGTGGGTGTTCCAGGGGAGGTTGCTGGGGGGTTGCTATAGCTGCCCCTGGATTACACATAGCACTCCCATAGCACCTGAAAGAATATAGAATATTTTCAATTCAATTAAATTTTATTTATATAGCACCAATTCACGAAACATGTCATCTCAAGGCATTTTCCAAAGTCAAATTCAATCAGATTATACAGATTGGGTCAGATTATATATATTGGTCAAAAAAAATTCCTGTCTAAGGGAACCCAGTTGATTGCATCAAGTCTTAACAAGCAGCATTCACTCGTGTAGAGCCACAGGGAGAGTCATCTACATTGTCCATGGCTTTGCAGCAATCCCTCATACTGAGCAAGCATGAAGCGGCAGTGGAAAGAAAAACTTCCCTTCAACGGGAAGAAAAAACCTTCAGCAGAATTTATTTTCTTTTTTTGTTTAATGTGTGTTTTTTTTTTTAAATCAGACATGGATTAGATTTAATTTAAAAAGCAAACATAATCCGAAAAAAAAAAAAAAAACAGTCAATTATTATACATACGGCTATGAATAATAATACAATGGAAATTAATGATGAGCCAGTGACCGTATTTCATAAATCCTGTAAGCAAGCGAGTGGTAGAGCAGCTGAGAAGTTAAATCGTTTTTATACTCCCCAAATTTCAGAAAAACATGCATTGGCACAATGACACTGACATTGGACTGTTAGATCATATTAAAGCAGAGAGACTAATTCTGTAATTTATATCCATCGTGTCTGTTTGGGGCTCAGGAGAGAATTTTCAGCAAAGATGCAACAAATAATGTATTCTGCTGATGTTGGGTCACTATGTAGTCAGCAAAGAGAACTAGGAGGCCAGGTTTCCCAGAAGTTGCATGAGGAATAAGAAAATGAATGTACAATGATCAACACATAGGAGTTCCAATATCAAATGTGGCATTACAAAGTCACATTTTTAGACATCTATAAGTTATTGCATCAGTAAGTTGTGAGTGCAGTTTGTGTTGGAAAAAAAAAACTACCTGTGCAACACCAATAAAGACAGTTGAACCAGTTGACCTGCCATAAAATCTCCTGTGTGTCCACAGGAAGATGGCTCTAGGACATTGTAAATTATAGAAATGAGCACACCATTGGACTAAAAAGACAGAAAATACCTATAATATATATACTTATAAATACTTCTGTCATGAAGTAGTGTTTCACTTTGTTATACTGTAGTAGTGCCAATGGCTTGGTGAGGCTGATTAGCTCTTGATTAGCAGAAGTGCTTGATTTTTACAGCCAATTTTGACTGAAATGCAAATATATTTGCAAAGCAAACTACAAAGCTTTCACTTTTAGATACAAGGGAAGCTCATTTTTTGTGCAGTTGTTGATGGACAAGTTAGATGTCATTTTCACATCTTTTTAACCCTTATTACTAGTTCAGTGGCTCTTTTGACACCCTTCTGTCTGATAACACGTGTACTGTCCAGGTGTTGCAGCATAGAGATTATCAATAAAAATGGAAATAATTATACACTAGGCAAACACAGTAGAGTAGATCTATGCAGAACCACTATTTGAGTGGATATTGCCTTCACTCACAGTAGGAGCATCCATACACTTCTATCCGGAGACCAATACGTCCCTCTTCACTCCAGGAAACCGGGATGAGTCTAAGGAAACGAGTCACAATTCCCTGCTGCAGTTCATGGCGAACTGCACTTTCTGAATTGGAGTTTCCAGAAAAGGCCTGCGAAAAAAAAAAAAAAACACAAACAAAAAAACTGTTATGAATATAAATTACAACAAAAACACATGTAAATACTAATTATACACATCAAAGCCAGGCACCTAGCAAAAAACAAGGAGCTGCAGGTTGTAAAACTAGAGTACTTGAAACCCAAAGGTGCCCACAATAGAGAGAAGGCAATAAGATCACATATATAGCGAGTATGAGAAACTGTCTCAAACCAAATAATGGCAAATTTGAGTCTTAAATAATTTATCTTGGCATTTTATCCCTATGAAAAGTAAAGTCTCTACCATAACTTATTCTTAAGAGCAGGTATAATGATACAAGAACGCTTAAATGAGGCCTATTAAAGTTTGTACGGAGCTAAAAACTCATCACAACATAAAAAAACACAACCAGAACATGGCTGTTTTCATTTTTAAGGGTCTGACCTCTGCAAGACTTACCATGCTGGCCTCATTTAAGGGAAATAACCTTATCACAGTATTATTAGGTTAGCAACACTCCAAGCAAATAGTTGTAATGGCATTACTTTGCATAGCAGCTGATATTCAAGTTGGTATTCAGTGAATCGTCCTCATACTGTTGGTATCATTGAGGTAAGAGGGGTGGGAAAGCAGAGAAAACCCTTTTTGGTGAGTAGACCAGCCTTAAACTGGTGTTTTGAAGATGCCCCCAAAATCAAATAAATTCTACAAGAGACAACTTTTACTAAGGGAACTTTAGCCTCAGTGAACAAGGGAAAGACAGTTGAAGTGGTGACGGTCGCATCATAACATCTTCTTGAGATGAAGAAAGCAAGGAGGGGAATTACAGCCACAATACGTGATGATTTATTCGGAAACCGACCAATAGCTATAAAGAGAAGATTAAAACTAATGTGATGACTGTATGGGGGGTGCCAGGTACTGTCATCACAATTAAGTTGATTGAGCAGCTGAGTGATTACCTGGGTGACCCAGATTGGTATGTTATGTCATAATTTATTTTTATTTTTTTTTTAATTTTGGTTGTGTAAAATGAGATTAACCCTTTGATAAGTGCAGATTTAGATTTACCTATTCCTCTTCATATAAACAAATGGCATGAGATCTCCCGAAGGAGCCATCAGTGCTGACATTTACAACATGCTCCTGACTGTACTTTATGACTATACATGCCATGGGAATGTGCTGAGAATAATTATTGTCCTTCCATCTTGTAAGACATTGTCCATACATGCTATGGATTACTGGTGTCACCATCTGCATTTTTAAAATGCAGGAAAAAAAGAAATGGCCTGATTTTTAACTGTTCTTTTATCATAGGATCTGAGTTGTAATGGAAAAGTTTTATATGATTCAGTTTCAGCTGATTTAAAGATTAAAGTCTTGGATGTTCTGAATTATTTGTGAGTGTCATGGACACTGTTCAGTGACGATGATCACTGTTTTTATATTCTTGAAGAAATATTCTTCAGTCATGGATTAATGGACCACGAAGAATGCCAGTTCATCTTTGCAAGTTTTTAATGAAGGGGTTTTGGTAGTCGGTTTTATGTGGCTATAGGAAAAAGGAGGATCAGTTTAACTTGGCTGAGAATGTTGAATGAAATAATGACCTTTTGCCCCCGTCAGAGTGAGGCAAACAGCTGACCAAAACATAAAATATAGCCTGCAACGTTAAACACTGATGCATAAAACAGCATGATTTAACATCAGATGTTGCACAAAGCTAATAAAGAAAGGAAAATTCATCAAGCGAAATATGTTGATGTGCTTAAAAAAAACTAGTGCCAATGCTTCTTCAACTGGAACTGCAGGAGGTTTCCAGTGACAGGACTAAAAGCAATATGGGGGAGACAGACAGTGGAGATGGTAAGCATCTGGCATCCTAAGACAGAGACACTAGAAGAGCCCCCTAAAGACCAAGCAAGCATATCACCAGTGACACTGAAAGTTTGACAATGATGACAGCTCTTGTTGGGCTTGCTTGCTGTTTGGATATGTCAGCTTTTGTAGCTAACAACCAAACAGGGAATCGTGAGACATGGATCTGATGGCTTCTTTTTTATTATATTTGTTGTTGTTTATTAAACTTTCACAGGCTCCACGCAGATCATTTAGTGTTTGATGTAAGAAATGTGGTATTGAGTCCTGTTTCTCCTACTATTTGCTGCCCCAGTCTAATAGTACAGTTCACTCATCATGAAGTGCTAGCAAGATATCCTACCTCTCTACCACACCGTTGTTTGAGTGGATCAAACATCTTTGCATCTTCGTATTGATTGTTTTAGCGTTTCAAAACAGGCTTGTAATCTTTTTTTTCAAGAGTGATTATTTTTCCTATGAAATCTGCAACACTATAAGGTATGTTCTCAGACAAAAGCTCAAGCACATCAGAGCTAGAAAAAGAAACAGAGTTAGTGCAATATAGTGCTATTGCTGGGAGTTTGGAAAGCTGCAATCAAATAAAATATTTGAGATCCTACTATGTTACAAATCCAAATCTGAGTCAAGCATTGTCTGTGTTTTTTTTTAACACTGCTCCAAGATTGCCTCAGAAAATCAAACTCATTGTACCACAATTGTTGAGTGCTACATAGCAACGATGGGAGGAAGCTTTAGAGGGAAAAAAAGAGCACATTTATGTTTTGTCTAGTAATGTTGTATCACTGCATTCATTCAAACTGTTTCTTCAAGCCAAAGGAACTGCAATTTGTATTGCAGTCAATTAAAGCTACGTCTTTAAATTCTTGGTACACTCTCTCTGTTTCTGATAGTCTGGCAATCACCAGTTGAAAGCACACATGAAACTATAAATGGGAGTCTTTTGCGTAATAGTTTCTAATTTCCTGACTGTCCTTCTTTTTCATCTGAGAAAAAACTTTTCAAGCTGGATACAAAACTTCTAGATCAACTGGCGCAAAATACCATTTCAAGTCATTTCCTTGACCGTCTCAGTCTCATCCGTCTTTTGCAACATCACCTTTGACTTCTAAACCTTAAAACCCACCGATGTAAAAAAAAACAACAAAAAACAAAAAAACAACCAGTGTGCCTCAAACGTGAAGTGTACAGGCCACTGGATGATGTCACAGTGGCTGTGTCAATTTCTCATACAAAGCCTATGATTGGGACATGTCCAGGTTGTTTTATATTCATCATAGCTTGACAGCATGAGTTGCTTTCATCTGTTGTTTCATGCATCGTTGCTGTAAGTGGATTGGATGTCAGATCTCAATGACAGGCTACTGGAGTGAATCTCCCGACAGCGTATTCAATCTTGTTTCCTGATTTATATATGACTTTGTTTGGATTTTTGTGGTGTAGTGGTTATAGAGCAAATAGCAGAGGACGGGGCTGATGTGTTGAAATCCAAATAAATGGGTCCTTCTCTAATTAGATTAGGAGAAAAGACAAAATCATCTTCTGTAGTTTTGTTTGACATCAATTTGTATATGTGCATTAATAATGTTTTTTTCTCTGGTTTTCCTTCTCCTTTTCTTCACTTGGACTCAAACATGAAGGAACGACCTCTAACTGCCCAATAATCCACCTCAACCCAGTCCCTAAATCATTTTCATCTCTGTTCCTCCCCCTCCTGTGTGAAATAAACATGCTCACCACAGACCTACTCCCTGTGCCATTCATCCACACACATATGCACAGAGCAGCTGGCATAAACCATTGGGGAGACAAATCATTAATAACATAGTAGGTAACAAGATGAGAGAAATACACCAGACAGCCATGTGCTATTTCAGATAAGAGCTGGAGTGGCCAGAGTAGAGGATGAGTACAGCATGGCGAAAGAAAAGCAAAGAAAAAAAAAAAACACAGCTCAGACAGTCCGCTTTGACCTGACTCCTGAGTGACCCAAAATGTACCCCTGAAGATACGTTATCTTTAAAGGAGGAGATGGTCAAGGGTTCACGGTGAGCTCAGAGCCACTGAACATCCACTTTTACTCGCTTTTATTTTTAATCTTTATTTATCCAGGAAAGGTTAACTGAAAACACAAAACAAGGTTTTACTATCGCCGCGCTTCAAATTTACACAGCGCCACATGAATCACCACAGAGCCTTTCAGAATACTTTAGCCGGAGCTTCAGCTCTCTGCAGGTGCTCACATCCTGGAGATCTGGGTTAAGTGACTTACTCAGTGGCAGTATTTTTGAAAAAGGCTGCAGCACTCAGTACAGTATGAATGTTACAAACTGTGAAAAAGTCACATTTGTACCTAATGCAGGGAACACGCTGGTCATACCTGTTAAGTAAAAAAAAAAAAAAATCATTACGGTCCTCATTTGGAAGAGCTTTCTCTGTTTTTCAGAAGAAAACTAACATTCAACCGAAACCACACTCGACAACTCTCTACGTTTTCAGTAAATGTCCAACAAGTGGTTTTATTATCTCTTGATGTGTATCAAAGTATAGAATAATAAATGAGATGTCTCTTATCCGGCATATAGTGATGAAGAAGAAGCATCTTCCTTCAGATGTTGGGAGACCAAACAGCTTTTGGTAGGGAAGCAGCAGTTGCCACATCTCCTTACATCTACACAGCAAGGGCACTCATCCAATAGATCACCGACTCGCCGGTAATCAATGTCTGTCCACCAGCTTGCGATCAGTCTCAGGGGCAGCAGTCTCTTACTTGCAGGTGTATAGGCTGCGTGCGCACGTCTAAATAATCTGCCCTGTTACCCAGTGATGAACCTTAGCAGGATAATGTGGTGGTGTAGTTCTTTCCTACAGGTCAATTCTAAGCCATGCCTGGGTAATGAGTCTGCTGTCCAGCCTCCACGTTTAAGCACACCTCATTTCCTGTGTCCTTACAGGATCTACTCAGCTGTTTCCCTTCTCGGCAGTTGTTCATGCAGCTTAAGCTCCAGAACATATTTCCTATTATCACCCATGCATCATTGAAGGGTATCTATTTCCACCAAATAGAAAACAAACAAGAAACTGAAAAAGAAATGCACGTCATAGGAAACTTTGACAAAAAGAAATATACTTTTCCTTCAGCAAGACACTGAGAATGCTCATGAAGTCATTCTAAAATTAAAGTCCAAGCACGAGACTGTTTAGGAATAGCCTCAAACTGGTTGTCATGGAAGAATGGGAGTGAACACCAAGGGGTAATTTTAGCCATTTTACATGGGTGGACACATACTTGTACAATGTAGGTAATAAGTGCTTAAATGTATGTTTATATGTACAGTATGTTGAGTCATTTGTTTACTTAAAAGATTTTAGAGTTGTGTGGACTCAAAAGTAAAGTAGGAATCAGGAAGATTGATGGTGTTAAGAACTATAGGAAGGAGAAGGGGTGTGGATAAATAAGTTTACCTTCTTCTAGCCCCTATCAGGTAAAATCACTAAATTAAATGTTTGTATGTGTTGAATTTATAATTTTGCTGGATTGTCTGAAATAAATCATTCATTCATTCAAGTCTAGGCTGTTTAACCATAAAATGATTGACAACTGATGCAACAGGGACAATTCAGAATTTAAGTTTTTGCTGAACATTTCAAATGCCACATGAAGGAGTCCAAGCATCAGCCCTAGAAAAAATAAACATAAGAAATGAGCAGAATTCACGATAAGACAAAGACATGAAAAATAACATCTAAAAGGCCAGATGGTTAAATATAACTATCAGCATTATGTTTCATTGGTAATGAGGCCTGGTACTGTTCAAGATTGTTGGATTGTTTAACACATTTTCCATAAGAATAAATGTGTTTCATCATTTCAACGTGTCAAATTTTTTTTTGTGTGTGTTTTTGTCATGCATGTCATTTAGTCTTTTATATCTGTCTCTGTTTTTTTTTCTCTTTCCTATTCAGTTTCCAGTGTTTTTACACTCCTCGCTAATAAAAAAAACAATGGTTTAACAACCCACAAATTATGTCATATACGTAGACGTAGCTTAGCCTTCCTACTATTTAGGATATTTTGCAGTGTTAAAACCTGATGTCACTGTTCAGCTCACTTCATGAACAGAGGGGGGGAGGAAAAAAACCCTGAATACTAACTATTTTCTAAAGCGCTGGCTGACTGTTTGGGAAAAGTCTTTTTTTTTTTTATATAACCACACATTCTGCTCTCTGCCCTTGTCAGTTCATAAGAAAGACAGCAAGAGAAAGAGAACAAAACATTTTTTTGTCTCCACCTAAGAGCACCATCCCCAACCCCCATCCCAATTTTTATTTTCTCTATTGTGTTCATCCCGCGATTCTGCACTTATCTCTGCTTGGCTGAATGAACAGCTCAATTCAAATGCATTACTATGCAGAGTGGCGGACAGAAAGGAGGACAGGGAAGAGAGAAGGATGGAGATGAAGAAAATGCCTCGCAAAAGTCGGACAAGTCAACCATTTAATTCCCCCCAACGTCAAAGTCAAATCATTAAACAGCAAACCACTGAGTAATTGGAAATGTATGTGTCACTGCCTGTAGTCTGTACTGGTTTCAGTTTGTGTCAGGGTCAATGTGTTTCTATGCACGCTGCGGATTTGTTTAATCAAGCACTAAGTTTAATTTATGGCAGCAAAGTCAACAATGTACTAAAGGCAAGTTTCAGATATTGCTTAGGGTATGTGCATATACATCTGTATCCACGCCTCTGTGGTAATTTTGGCCAACGATATTAGCGATAGGGATTAATATGGTTATGGTTACATCTTTCTTTATGAAAAACACTGGATAAGTCATAACAGAGCGTGCCTGTCAATTGACTCGGGAGACGATCAATCGAAAACAAAGGGAGAAAAGCTTGAATTGAAAACAAAAATAATGAGGCAAGCCTTAAATCGGTCAGTGTCACAGCTGATTGTTTTAGGACACCGGGGCTGCTGTCTCTCAAAAAGGCACAACCCAATCACCTTCCTACAGCTGCTCTGCAAATCCCGCTGCTGTCTTCTCTCTTCCACACACACATCACACACAGACACACAGACACACACACACACACACACACACACACACACACACACACACACACACACACACACACAATGTCAACAAGAGTCACACATGCTCAAACACACTCCGACAAATATCCAAACGCACTCGCACGTTTCCCTTCCCTGTCTAAATATTCAGCAGTTCATCGTCAATTCTGCTCCCCACCCGTTTAATTATCCTCCCTGGCTGAATGTTTCTCATTTCCTGGATGTGCATCTGTCCTCTCTGTCTGAGAGTCTTTTTGTGGCAGAGGATATCTGGCTGTATGCGAGTGTTACATTTGTGTGTCTCTGTTTTGATGGCCAGGGACAGGCCTGCGGACAGATCTCCAGATACTGAGAAACAACAAGTGAAAGCTGTTTTCTGGCATTTGCTTGCTGCCACCGGACTCTTTGTTAGACTAGCTCCGAGTCAGGCCCATTGGTGTGTGTTTCCTCAGAAAAGGCAGGGGAAATCAGACTGGACTGGTCTGTTCTTTTGTTTTCGCTGACAAGTGCTTGGGACCAAACAGAAGGGCCGTGGAGAAATTTTGTTTCTGTGAAAGCCTGGGCGTAGTTTGGGTTTGTGTGGCTCTGTGGGTTTTTCCTGTGCCAGTCACACAGGCCAAACTTTAGTAAAGCTTAATTTAGACCAGGAAATGAAAAGAGGAAAATTTGACCAAGCTCTACTATGTGTGCCACTTTTTGATAAATGAAGATAAATGCCTTTTTATCTACTCTAAACTTCCCCACAGTAAATAATAATAATAATAATAATAATAATAATAATAATAATAATAATAATAATAATAATAATAATAATAATAATAATAATAATAGAGAGAAAATAAAAAAAATCCTGTCTTTCAATATTGGGTCCAAAAAACAAAAAGGAGGCAATGAACTATCATCTTGGATTCAATGTTTTTTTAATTGTTTTGTTTTTGATGTTTATGACAATAACTTCCTTTTAAATTTTTGGTTTTATAAATAAATTCCAAAAGCAAACACAAGCCCCTTGAATTAAAAAGTATACATTTGCTAAAGGGTTTCATAGATGAATTTGGTACCAACCATATTATTACTCCCTTTAAAGAGGTCTAAACATTCTCAAAACATTATTATTTTTTAATGCAGTGATATGTTGGTGTTTAAGCTTTTCATGATCAGAGAAAATCATGTCTTTTTTGTTGTTTGTTTAGTTTTTTACTGTGCCCCCCCCCAGTATATTGGTTTGGTTAACGCCCCCCCCCCCCCCCCCCCCCGGGGGGGGGGGGGCGTTAACAGCGGAAGTCTGTGTCTTTTCTACGTCATGTCTGCAGTTTCTCTGATTGGTTTACTTTGTGCTTGTTAACCTCAACCCAGAAAAAGCCCTCTATGGGAGCAGTTCATGACTAACTTCATCCGTATCGAAGAGAGGCAAAATTTAGTCTGGCTGGCCAGGCTAACTTGATCACACCTCATCTGTCTACTTTTAACTTGAGAAATATGCCAGCCAGGCAAATACAAAATATAAAATCAGTTTATTTATTAAGAAACAAAAAAAATGTTTTAGCTGTTTGTGTTTTATGCCCACATAAATGACAACATCATGTTTCTGACACAGTTGCTGCATACAGAAACAGTATTTTTCAACACGTTTGCATATGTTTATGCAGTTGTTTTGGTTTCTTTATAGTGTCTCTTGTTGTGAAATGTTGTGGATCTTTGCACATTACAGGATACATGGCTGGTTCTGTCATTCTTAAGGTTATTCTGTATAGAAACCTGTAAGTTATTACATTTCTCTGTGCCCATTATAGCTTATGCCAACTCAGTCTTTCATTAACTGATCTCAGCTGCTAAAAGGGTCGACCACAGCCTTGGTGACCATGGAAAATGGATTCTTTTCTTTGCTTCACATTATTAGAAGAAAATTTATGGATAATTTTTGCACAGTTCATGCTATTTCTTTTTTCATCCACCGCCTTTTCCTCTCATTAATTACAGCCATGCATTATAAAGAAAAGGAGGAAATTGTGAAAGTGCCAGACTTAAGGTCAGGAAACATTTTGGCATCCCACCCTTGTCAGTGTTTTTCCTGTAATTTCACACATACATGTACAGAGGGGGGAAATGGACTTTTAAGAGCCCATTACTCAGCCTGTGAACATTTGGCACCTTCTCTCCCCTCGGTTCACAAAGGACCAAAACTGTTGGAGCAAAGTCCCCATGCCTAGCTCCATGTAAAACCAGGACAAATGAAGCAGTCTTTGTGTGGCTGCATGCTTTTGCACATTGGAAATTAACTCTTCTGTGTGTATGTGTGTTTCGGCTTGTTTAATTCCCCCTTTTATTCAATCACAGTTAATGTTAAGGTGACTAACAACCATTAAAACACATTGCTGTGTTCAGGAACAAATCAATTCCTGCCACTTAAATTTCACCCCAAAAACGGTTACAAATTTTAGTAAGTATGACCTGTTCCTATGAAATGGCTAAAAGTACAATTTGGCAGTACATGTCAGTGACAGGCTTTTAAACAAAATTTCATGGTGCCTCATGTGCTAACTAAAAGAAAATTAGCTCAAATCCCTGTGAAGTGTGCTCTTTGTCTTTATGAATTTCACATCTGTACTTTTTATAGCCATCCATGCATCGATTGTATTTTCCTGCTTATCCTTGCAGGGTTTCAAGGGGCAGGTGCCAATCTCCAGCATGGGGACATTGGTGGGGTACACCGTAGACAGGTTGCAAGGCCGTCACAGGATAACACAGAGACACAGGACATACAACCACGTACACATTCACATCTAAGAGGCAGTTAGAGTAATCGGTTGACCTAAGTTATGTTTTTGGACTATGCGAGGAACCCAGAGTACCAGGAAGGAACATATGAAAGGGCATTCCAAAAAAAAATTAAAAACAAAACAACTGGACTTGTTTTCTGTAGTGAAGACGTTTCACTTCCTCTCCAGGAAACACATCAAAGATGCCCTCCAAACCTGTGGCTACCCTAACTGGGATTTTGTCAAATCAGCAAGAAAATCCAAAAGACCCGCTGCAGAACATAATGGTGAGAAGAATAAACGCAAAAACATCGTCATCCCATATGTTGCTGGAGTCTCTGAAAAACTCAAGAGGATTTTCTCCAAACACAAAATCCCAGTACATTTCAAACCTAACAGGACCCTCAGACAGAGGCTGGTGCATCCCAAGGACAAAACCCCAAAAACCTAAGATGAGCGGAGTGGTGTATGCAGTTCAGTGCAGTGAGGAATGTTCTGATCTTCATATTGGAGAAACCAAACAACTCTCCACAGACGCATGGCTCAACACAGGAGAGCTACCACCTTGGGACAAGACTCTGCTGTCCACACCTAAAGGACAAAGGACACTCTTTCGAGGACCAAAATGTTCACATTTTGGACAAAGAAGACAGATGGTTTGAAAGGGGTGTGAAGGAAGCCATCTACGTTAAGAGAGAAAGACCAACCTTAAACAGAGGAGGAGGCCTTAGGTTCCAACTCTCAAAAACTTACAACACAGCTATAGGATTAATTCCGGCCAATCATCACCTTAACTCTCACCCTCATTCGGGTGATCAAAACATTGTTCCTTTAAGCCAAGCCAATAACAACCCTAACGACTCCTCGTTACAGAGGAGTGGACCAGTTTCAGTCCATTCTGCTGGTTTAATGGCTTTAACGACCACCCATTGCTAAGGGGTGGTCCTGTTTCGGTTGAATTTGCATGTTATCTAAGCCATTACAAGGCCTTTGTTTGGTAATGGTATAAAGCTTGTTACTTCACATTACTCCAGACTTTTTGAATTGGGAAAGCTTCCTGGAGAGGAAGCAAAACGTCTTCACTACGGAAAACAAGTTGAGTTGCTTTGTTTTTAATTTTTTTTGGAATGACCATGACCTGGATGACTGAGAATCTTCACCAGCATATGAAAGGGCAAAGCACTCAAACTTAATGCAGAAAGACCCCAGGCCAGGATTCAATGACAGGATCGTCTTGTTGCAAGTCAAAAGTGCTGAAGTAAGTAACTCCAACTTAAAGCCCGTTTGCAACCAGCAAAAGATCACTTATGAACTATTTGTCTGAACTTAAAAAGATGTTATTTTTAAGTCAAAATACAGAGCTTGATGCCTCTTTAAATTGATGCAGTCCAAAAAAAACCCTGGAATTTCTAGATATTTTTAAAGGAGCATAGCTCAAGTTCCAGAGGTTTTTGCAATAGTTTGCCCCTCTGGTTGAAATGACACCAGTGCTGTGCACCCGCATGGGATAAGGGAAAAAATAACTCGTCATGGTACAGGTCTTTTGTTTCGAGGCTCAATTTCTTAGGTAAGAAAGTTATAAATATTAAAGTTAGCCTGTGTTCTCTCGCTAATGCGTCAATGGCGGTGGAGATGCAACAAAGTAGCCAGGTGAACGAGACCGCATAGCTCTTGGATGTCGAGAGAATGCGACCCAAATCACTGTGTCATGAACTGACCAATGGAACCTATGGAGGCAACTGTGGAAAATAGAGGAAAAGTTATTTTACACATTGGGTAATTGTAGGGGCAATTATGGGAAAGAAAACTTTAAACTTGTGTAATGTACCTTTAAAGCTGGTATACATATAGTTGTATATATATATATATATATATATATATATACAACTTCTCTCTCACCCACCCCTCATACTCCTGACCAGGGTGGGGGGGGGGGGGGGGGGGGGCTCTTCATTTGTCAAGCTTGGGTCCTCTACCAGAGGCCTGGGAGCTTGAGGGTCCTTCTTAGGGTCTTTTCGTAAGATTGTGCTCTTCCTGAATGAGATGTCTGATGTTTCTCCAGGTATCTGTTGGAGCCACTTTTCTAGAGTGGGGGGGTTGCTGCCCCAAGGGCTCCGATGACCATGGGCTCTACTATTGTCTACTCCAGTTTCTCGTGTTCTTTTTTCCTGATGTTTCAATCACTTGGGATGGCCACGTTGATCTCAACAACTGTCCTCTGCTGCTTATCAATGATCACAATGCCCGGTTGGTTGGCCATTACCATTTTGTCTGTTTGTATCTGGAAGTCCCACAGGATCTTATCTCTTACCCCAGTCAATTGGGCTACATTAAAAGACTGTGGGAAACACACACACACACGTATATATATATATATATATATATATATATATATATATATATATATATATATATACACACACACGCAGTTATACAGTTTTGTGGTCATTTAATGTTAAGCTATGTAAAAATAGCTCTCAAGTTCATTCATGTTTGCTAAACATAACTATTAGGCAGCAATAAATGTCCTCAACACTGCATATATAAAGACATAAACACAACATTATTAGATAGTGTTGAAAATTCTCTCAAAATAAAATTTATGGGGAAAATATTAACAAATATCCTGACACCATTTTTTGCCAACATCAAACAACCCCAGTAGCAGATCGGCCTTACTCATAACCAAACCAATAATGGACAGACACACTCGGATAAACCTCTAAATGAGTTAAAGCTATAGCACTCAGAAACCCTTTTTGTTATACCTGGTGAAATTAAATTAATGAAATGAAATGAAGTCGTGTTCTGACCAACTAGCAGGAGTCTTTCTGGACATTTTCAACCTCTCCCTCCAGCTCTCTATTGTCCCTGCCTGCCTGAAATAATTCATCATTGTGCCTGTATCCAAAAAACCAACCATCACCTGCCTCAATGATTACCGTCCTGTCGCTCTGACCCCCATCATCATGAAGTGCTTCGAGAGAATCCTCCTATAACACATCAAGGATCAAGGATCAAGGATGGACAGCCTGCAGTTCGCCTACAGGGAGAATAGCTCCACGGAGGATGCTGTCTCGTTAGCACTGCACTCAGCTCTGACTTATCTGCAGCATCCCAACACCTATGCTAGGATGCTATACATGGACTTCAGCTCAGCATTCAATACTATACTCCCAAACATGCTGGCTCTAAAGCTCCACAACCTGGCAGTATCCACACCACTCTGCTCCTGGATTAGTGACTTCCTCACTAATAGACCCCAGGTGGTGAGGATAGGGAAACGCACATCTAACCCACTAATCCTTAACATTGGAATGCCACAGGGTTGTGTCCCCGGCACTGCTGTCTTCACCGTTTTTCTCCAGGACTGTTCTGCTGTCCACCCACAAACATAATAGTTAAGTTTGCGGATGACACCACTCCAACAATGATGAGACCCACTACAGAGATGACTTCCACGATCTGACATAGTGGTGCTCCATACAAGTGTATGAGAAGAGGAAGGCCTCAGTAGAAAGAAATATGACCACAGTGGATTTGGGAGATTTTTCAAGCAATCCCCCCAAGAAGCAGAAGAGCAGGTAAGTCTTGTTTATGCGCAGTTATTCAAAAGGGACTCTGCTGGTTTTTACTTACATTCCCGGAGAAATCAGAAAAAATAAAGCTTTGAACATAAGTAATTATCAGTGATTAAGTAAACATATTCTACTAATTTGTATAATAATTGACTGCAGGTTAATTATTGCGTTGTGCTCCTTAAAATAAAGTTCCAAACTTTTTTATTTTATAGTACCTTTTTATAGGTGGCGAAATAGTTGTGTTATTTATGCTGACGCAACATTTGCTTTCCTCCAGGCATCAACAGTGAAAACACAAATCTGTTGCATTAAGCAATTATAAGTTGGCTGATGTAAGGAATTGAAGGGTACTGGTGAAGCTCTTAAATTGCAGCTCTGATTTATTTAGATATAGTTTCTTTCTGTGACCTTATTCATAGACAAGGTGCTCAGGTGGGAATGCAAGCAAATAAATAGGTATTTAGGTACATTCTGACAAACAGTGTCTTGTATTTTATACGGAGTGGATTTTTTTAAAAAATCTGTTTAAACAAAATGTTTTTGGAGCATAAGGTGGAAATTCAATTGCAAAGCTAATTACAGTTTAGGCTTTATATAAACACCCTTGCAGCCAATACTGATTTTATTGCTCTAGCCACTTAATTACCTTTCTCAGGTACACAACCACGCTTACATGTAATGCAGTCATATTATTGTGCAATGAAGCATTCAAGTATTATAACCATAGCATGCATTGAGAGCACAGAGAACAATTATGATAGCACTCCAGTCGACATCTGACTCATCTGTCAAACAGTTAATTTACAGGTTGCACAAAAGAGAAAAATACCCACAGACCATTAACAAATGATTCAGTGAGAGTTGGAAATAGATGCCTTTGGAAAATAATTGCTAATCATTAATGAAAGTGTTCGGGGGTTCAGGTGAGTTCACTCCCTTGGCCATAAAAGCAACCCCACACCTGTTTTCTTACCAAAACGCTTTACAATTTACAGTGAGAGCATTCATAACAGGTCTGTTCATGTCTTCTCCTGGCAAAAGATTTAAAGGCCAGAAAAAAGATCTACAGCATGTGAATACCTATCATGGCATTTGGACAGAACATGAAATTGTCCCTCTAAATATTTAGCAATAATTATAAGTGTATAACATCTTGATATGTTTTTGTTGTCTTTTTCTTTTTTACAGAACTGGAATAAAATATGGTAAGATACGTTTACTAACCCATTGTAAACCTATCCTAGTCAGTGTGATGTATACATAAAGTTCACTTTGCTAGAATAGTCTTACACATGTTCTGCTTCAAACATCTCCTCTAGCATATCTACCTATCAAATTATATGAAAGAAGGCTTGTTGGAACGAAATATATTGGTGTTATGGCAAACATTAGGAGAAACTGTTAAGAAAGGTTTCATAACTCCATACTTTAATATGGGATTAAAAATTAGAAAGACAATTTATATTTGTTTGCCATTTGAGACATACAGACTTCAATGTTTTAGTTCATAGATTAAATAGTAGACAACCTTGTACTGAATCTGTGAGCTCTCATTTATACTGTCATTTATAAAATACATTAATATGGTATCATTTTTATGTATTCTATAGAATATCATCCATCTGAAAAGGTTTGAAGAAGCAGCCAGAGAAGAACGTTGGTGTTTTATAAAGCTATTACTGCCTTTAATTCTCTGATAAGATAAAACCATTGTGCTTTTTTTCCCCATGCTATGCCTCATATGACCTACTGTGCATAATTACAAAAATAGTATATAAAGAATCAGGCAAGGGTATAAATGGTTGAATGAAGCTGAATTAAGGATGGTCTCATGGTTTCCTTTTTATTATTACAGTCATCTTAACCACACCATTGTGACTCCTTAATGGTACATTAGTTTTGTATTAAAACATTAATGTAAAAATGCAACACTGCAGTACGAAAGTCTCCATTGGTCATCCCTCAAAATCTGATACATGATTTAGCGTTTACTTTAGCATGGACAGCTTGATTACACTAACAGCCCAAGCCAGTTGGGCCTCTCAGTTTGGCAGAAATAGAGTTAAGTCATCAGCGAAAAGTAACGGCAGGTGGTGATTGGTGGCAAAAGGCTCCTGAAAAGAGCCCTCATGCATAAAAGTGCAGGACAGGTGGTTTTCTCTCTAGGGATCACCGTGTGAGCCTCATTCAGAGGTGAATGGGGATTGAGCCGAACGTGATTGAATAGGCTGAAACAGGGCCTGATGGTAGCAGCATGTGTGTGAGTGAGAGAGAGAGAGAAACATTAAACTGGTTTATGCGCGCCACCATCCCCTCCTTTCCATTTGATCAATAGCACTGATTGCTTCAATATTATCACCTCTTACACGCAGACATACACGTGGCGACAGCGGTTTATTGCTGTTTAGAGGGTGATCTTAATCACCAACAAGCTGTAGCAGGAGCAGATATGTACCAACATGTGTGTGTCTGCATTCTTGTGGACTGCTGCTCTCCAACGGCCCCTTTTAAATTAGACCCGCATCAGCCAAAAGGATGCACTCTACTTTTTCCTGCTACCACATAGATTATTCATGGGATATGCCCAGCTTGAAATGATGAGCTTTCTATTTGTTTACATTAGCGTTATTTTTGACTAACAACAGCAATAAATTAAAAAGCAATATATATGTCATACGTTGAGATAAAATGGAGAGAAAAAAAGTCAGCTGTGGTTGCAAAATACGAAAGAGATTAATGTTGTTTTTAAAGTGCTTGGAGAAATATTAGAGGCAATGAATCAGAGTTAATGGCAGTGGGAAATTCTTCAGAATGAATAATAACCACAAACTAATTACGATACAGCATGAAACAACAACTTAATATACGTATTTGTAACAGTTTAAAGATCCTTACGTGTCACTGGAAACAGCTCTAAAAATTATTGTTGAAACCAAATGATAATGATTGAGCTGTCAGGGGCTTATAACTTTACTATTACTTTTTTACTAGAATTTTTCTTTCTTAATTAATTTTTTAAACTCTGTTCCAAATAGTAGAAGATGTACTGAGGAAATTAACAATAAAATAGAGTTGATAGTTTGTGTCCCGTCTGACCAAGAACCCAACGATTACTTGAGTTGTCTTATAAGCTTTAGGTGTACAAATGACTGATACCTAAGAGAGAAGAAATGTTGTTAAACCTTCCACTTATATATTCACATAACATAATATTTGTCTTGTGATTCTTACATTGTGGTCTACACCAAAAAAAATCTCTATAATAGATGTTCCTAATAAAATTTGTCCATACTTTAAAAAAATTCAGAAACCCTAAATGTTAGAGTTCAAAGAGATATAATGATTTAATGTCATTGATAAAGTTCCAATGCAAGTTTAATTAATTCAACCCAGCTATCTACAATGGATGTAAACAAAAAATAAAAGAACTGGAAAAAAGCAGATTTTTAATTAGTCCATTTTGTGCTATATGGGCAGGTGCTTGATTAATGACAGTGGGCGTTTTCGCTTATCCTCAATAACCTTTGACATACGTAGATGAATTGCCTGTGTCCTTAACATGTTAGCAAATAATCATGTATCATCAGGTTTGATGCATACAAAACAAACAACTAAAAAAAGCCAGTCTAACATAGCTTCTGTATATTTTCAAGGATATAAGGGACTGGTTCGTGCATCTAGGGGCCAGTCAGTGCTGGAAATGGCTCTTTCACTTGGAAGTTAAACTTGGTAGAAACCATGCTAATAGTTTGATGAATATTTAAATGCACCATGCTGTGAAACAGTCTTTTTCTGCAAGATGTGGTTTCCTGCTCTGATTTAATTGTGGTTATAGAGAGGGCTGTCACATTTTAATGAATAATATATCCATTTACATTAATAATTTTGTAATCTAGTGAAAAGTAATTTAATTTTCTTTTCTCTCTTTGAATTATTTTCCATCTGAGCTGGGATTAATACCAATGAAAAATGCAGATCAAATTCAGTCAATACTTGGGTGACAGAAATTTGAACCATTTTTTAACCGTAAAATAGTTTTCCACAGACAAGTGAAAACTACTAAATAAGTAAGGGACTTGCAAGTGTGGTGTTTCTGGTAACTGGCAAGTCTCAATAGATTTGGGCAAACCCAGTTTACAAGTTTCTTCTTATTTCACAGAGTAAAAATGGTCCTGTTAGACTTAATCGCCTTTCTAGTCGTAATGCCTTTTATCATAAGTCTAAGGCTGAATCTAATTTGACGCCTTTCTCCACATTTTTGGCCAGTATTGATGCATTTTTCTAAACGCTAAGAGGTCCAGGTCATTTTTCTTTGGAGTAGGTGTTAGGTTAGGAGGAATAGCTTTCTAACTCTTAAAAACAAATTTTGAATGGCACACTTGGATATCAGGGGTTGATTGAACAAAAGGAATGTCAAATTCTTCAAATTATGAATTTTATGCTTTGGGTCAGTACCTGGCCTAAGATACTGTATCAAACAAGATATTTCTGAGAACAATTTTCTGAGCTTTTTTAAAACTGATTTAAAAAACAAAAACAGTTTGTCATCATCGCAAGGATTAGAGAAGAAATCATGAAAGTTATGAACTCTTTATCACATACTACAACAACTTACAACATAACCAAAATACTACCCAAATATCTTCCTGTTAGAATGGTAATCCTTTTCTAACTCGGCTCTTCATCAGTTATGAGAGAAGACTCCAACAGAGTACTCACTGTAAATTAAGATATTACTTTAAGAGTACATAAGAGAAAGTCATTTTACCCTTCAGTGGAGTTGTCTCTTTGGCATACAAATGTAAAAAACAAAAAAAACAATCTGTTTTATCTTTAGTTGATATCACAGCCCCAAGAATTTACCTTTTAAGAACAATATTAATTTGATTAGACACAACTTGTAACTAATTACATTTAAATAAGTCAGAGTTGCTGGTTTTGCCTTCAAACAGTTAAACAAGAAAAAAATATACTTTTCAGGACTCATCCTTAAGACTTGTTAATGTGTAAAAGTATTTGTCAACAAGGGTTGATTTTAAGACTAATATGAAGAAGAGTCAACTAAACGTTCTAGGAATTTCAATAACAATACATTCCCTTAAAATACCTCTTGATGAGAGCACAATTACCTTATGTTAAAATACCTAATGATAGATGTGAAGATGATGGAATTCTGTATGCAAATGTAAATTCTCTATCTATAGTATAAAGTTGGTCTTCCTTTTCATAAAGTTGGGTTTGGCTTTCAAATCCATTTTTTGTATGGAAATTTAATAGATAATAGTTAATGTAAAATGTGCTTTATCAGTTGTATTATCCTAACGTGTATTAAAAAAGCCAATTTCCACAGTTGTGCAGTCAACAATTAATAAAAGCAGTGGCGGCTAGCCAGTAGGGGGCGCTCGGGTGCCGTCCCCTTTAAATCGTTTAGATAATAAATGATTTCTGAATTGCAAAGTACTTAGAAATGTATTTATTCATACTGTGTGTCCAATAGACATGTTAGAATTTATTAAAATAGTAAATACATAATTCTATTTAATTGCTCACATTGTGCACACTTCCTCCTTTCCTATGTGCAGGGCGCCGGTCTAATGGGAGTGAATGTAGGCGCAGCAACTTGGGCAAGCACGTGATCTGAGGCTGACTTTTAATTGGTTATCTAGGGTTTTGCATAGGGGCAAAGCGCTCTGCGTCCCGGACACACCTATTCTGTTGTGTCATTACTGGTAGAGTGTCAGTACTGGCAAATTTTTTTAAAAACATTATGTGATTGGACAATCCCCGATTCGACTCATCAGGGCAGCTGCAGTTCGTTAGGTTGATTCACGGTTATGTTTGCAAACTGGAGTAGTTTCGAAATGAGAGAAACTTCTGTTTTGTCTTTACAAATAAATGCTTTTACAAAGCGTTCACTTGAAGAAAAAAACAGGATAAAGGAGCTTGGACCGGATCGTCTTAATTTACAAATTCAGCAGCAGGCAAGTGATCTCTCCACTCCATGGTTGGATAAAGCAGTGTAGGTAATAGTCAGCCAGTGAAGAGGCGTCGGACACTCAGTGTAGAAGACCATGAAAGGATTGCTGCAGAGGTGAGTTGTTGTGGAAAATCACTGTTACACTGGTTTATTGTAATGTTATTTAATATATTAGGAAGATGTGCGTTGTAGTTAGAAATACCTTTAGTTGTGTCTATGCTGTGTAGGTATGTTGATATAATGTTTGTCAGCAAGATATTTTATTATTTAAGTTGTACTGAAGTTTATGGGTAATGGGGAATAAAACATTTGGTTACTGAATTTTGTATAATCTTGTCCCACAAAAATGCTGTAACACATTTCATAACACAGCCTTAAAAAATGGCAGCAAATGTTATTAAAATCAGGAAAACTGAAAGCTGAAGCTGAAAGGTGCTTTTCAACTCTGAAAAGAATCAAGACTTTTCTGAGAAACTCAATGACTCAGGACAGGCTGAATGCATTGGCCATGTTGTCAATGGAGAAAAGACTAGTCACAGAGATGACTGACTTTAACAAGAATATAATTGAGAAATTTGCTGGGCAGAAGGAAAGAAGGGCAAAATTCATGTTCAAATAGTGCTATTTTTTAAGATTTGTTTTGTTTGTTTTTCATTTGTTTGTTTGTGTGCGCCTCCCTCAGTTTATTTAGCACCAGCCGCCACTGAATAAAAGAGCACTCTTAGTTTACAGTAATGGAGATGATGAAGAGTTTCATCTCTTATACAAGTGTCATGAACTCTGACTTCAATAAAAATCATGCCCCTGACATCTTTTGTTTTACTTGGGCATACAAAGTTATTTGTGTTGTCAGACTTTTTGTGTTGTGTTAAGTATTTCCAAGGAAGATAAGCTAGCTATAACCCTTCACCTTTGCACACTTTCATAAAACCGAATAGGGCACCCCAACCAGTGCAAATTGATTGGTCGAAGCAAAAGGGAATAGGTAACATTTATCTGGTTTTAGGAAAATATTAGGTTTAAAGTGTAAAACATGTGTGGGGTGTTGGTGAGCAATGTGGAAACTACCATGTTCTCACAACACCAACAACACCCCACACGCACACATTTTTTTTTTTAAATTACTCACCCAAATGTTACCATCCTGGTGGTATGCTTTCCAGTTCCTTCCTGTGTCACTGTAGAGTAGACGGTACTGCGTCGTCCAATCTGAGCTGCTGTACCGGCCCTGCGTTGCAATGGCGCTCACCTGCTTTCGGTAACCAAGGTCCACCTGGAGCCACTGGTAATGGTCACTGTCCAGAGGCGACCATCCTCCAGCACCTGTAAAGTGGATAACATTTTATAATGAGAGGGGCATCAAAGGTTTCTTTTTTCAAGCATACTGCTTTATAATACAACACAATGGCTTTGTCTGGCAAAATGAACTCTGCCTCCTTCCAGTGGTGGTGGTGTTTGTTGGTGTGTGTGTGTGTGTGTGTGTGTGTGTGGTTGTGTGTGTGTGTGTGTGTGTGTGTTTGGGTGGGTGGGGTGGGGGGTTGCAGAGGCCCAGCATGGGAGTTACATAATGATCTTTTACAAAGAGAATAAATAGTTAAAAGGATACAGCCCACCTATTATTAATGGTTGCTGTCTTGCAGGGTAGCACAGACATTTGCTTCAAGATAGACACTGGTACACAAGAGCTAACCGTTTAAGATATTTTCTTGCAGATTTGCTCAACTGTGTGAATGATAAACATATTTCACGAGAATGCCAACTGCCCTCCGTTCATTATGACAGAGTTATACACTCACCAAGATGGAGAGCAACATCATCTGATCTTAAAAGGACTGGCATGAGTATGAACGGCATTTTAGAGATGTTTGTCTTTTGCTGACATGATGCAAGATATAATTTGAAATGTTTAAAATGCTAGAGTGGAGCATTTATTTTAGTTAGTGGCCAACCCTGAAACAAAGTTATGATAAATTAAACACAGTTTTGGGGAGTATTTTTGAAAAACATGTCCAAAGGAAGTTTTCATTATACAAGATGGCTGTGTAATTATTTGAACTTCTCTGTTTTTTATTTAATAGAGGTAAGATGATTGCCCAATAATTAAAGATTTTTTTTAGCTGAAGGTTATCATCTTAAACAGCTTCTACAGCAGTAGAAAAAAAGAAGTTCCATGAACGGAGAAAGTTGCTTTGAAAAGAGTATTACAGGTACATTTTTAATAGTCCTACAGTGACATTTTCTCATGGCTACAGTGGTAGCTCCTGAAATGGGTGGCAGATATTGTTTTCAAATGCATTGCAGCAGTCAGCGTACTTGCAAAAGTCTAAAATCTCAAGGCTCTATATTTATTGTGAGACACAGAGTCACGTTTCCTCTCAGACTTGCACCCTTCACCCTTTTAGCTGGTTGCTTGAGGCTGAGCCAAATTCTTGCAGGTTAAATGAGCCTCAGGTTAAATGATGCTGAAACACAATGGTCTTAGAAGGGGAAATAGAACTACTGTAAGGGATCTGCATGACACAAATGCTATGTACCAGAAAGAAATGGGAGCAAATGCTATGCCTCATCTTAGCCACTGCCAGGGCATTCAACCATAGTAAACAAAAGATGCTGAAAACAGTTACACAAAAGCTATGTTCGGGTTTAATGGATGTTGTATGTACTCAGAGACACACAAACAGAACAAACGCTCAGGACCCATAAGTGTGTCATAAGCCTGAATATGTGATACCATGCAGTAGCAAGATGATTTTCATGTAGGGTTGCTTTGAAAGGGCTGTCACAGAACCTCTTTTTTGCTAATTTTTAGCAGACTTTTTAAGAGTTAGAATTAACACAATAATTAGAAACTGGGTCCTGAGACAAGAAAGGATGAGCCTAAAAAGGTTATTAATAAGAATTTGGGCATAGACCTGACACAGTCTTAGACATGCAGCTAGATCTTAATATATATTTAATCAACATTCTCCTTGCAACAAAGTGCCAAAAGGCATAAGCCCCTTTTACACTGGCCCTACTTCGCAGCGCCCTGCTCGGATTTACTCTGAATGTGTTGTTTTTCAACCGACCTAGAAATGCCTGGAAGAGGGAAACGCCTTTAGCCCCACCTCCAGCCGTCAGTGCTGTGCGCTCTGCCGCTATTAATCATAACTGTGTGACATTAACACTTTAAAGAAATCTATGAGAAATGGTAAGAAATAAAAAAAGTTAATAAATCAATATAAATAAAACAATAAATACAAATATTGTTTGCATTATTGTAAATGGAAGAATGTCTAGCATATTTTCTAAGGACAAAATAATCCACTGTGACAAATATCTGGATAACAGATCAGCCTGAACTTATAAAAAAGGCACAGCTTCTCCCTGCCTGCAGAGGTATGGAGGGGAGACAAGATTGATCTGCTCCAAAGATTCCCTTATGGAGTTAGAATTTAGGGGTTTATGAAGAAGTTTTTGCTTCAAATTATTTGTATAGGTTGGACATTGGATATTCGTGCTGTGCTGATTTAGTGGAGTGTTCTTTAGCATAGGAGCGGAGGAGCACACTGCCGGAAAAACCCAGGCTGGGCCTGATAAAAACTGTTGCTGTAATGCTCGCAAGCGACAAGAGCCCAGCCAAACCACGGCAGTGTAAAAGGGGTTATAGTTCAAACAATTGTTCTTAGCTAAGTTGATGGTTTATTTATAGAAACAGCACTGATTTTAGTGCATTAGCTGAGTCCCTTAGCCAGTTTAAAAAAAAAAATCTGATTCAGTGGAAGAGGATAATTATATAGTGCACCTGGAAGATATTCACAGTGATTAATTTTTTCAAAATGTTGTTGTGTTACATTTATACTAAAACTGATTTGAGTGTTTTTTTATTATTAATTTTTTTTAACAAAAACAGAACAGTTTACAATGTCAATGTCAAAAATATTTTCTGACATTTTTGTCTGAAAACCATGAAGATGACTTGAAATCAAATAAACTTGTCTATGTAGGATCTTGATGTTGAGAGTGCGTGTCGACCCACTCCACAAATCAGGCCCTTAGGGTAAAGTATTGTTTTCATCTGAATAACTTCTGCATGAAAAAAACAAAAAACAAAAACAAAAAAAAACAGAGTAGCGCAAATGGCTAGTGTGCCTGATTCAAAGACCAAAGTGATTCTCTAGCATTTTGAAGCAACTCAAATCTAAAAGCTCAAGCAAAGTTACCATAAAAACCTTCAAATTATGTTTTGAACTAAGCAAAACAGCCTTTTAGTTTAGCACCAAAACGGAGTCTCAGAAGCAGGAACAAACCTTAGCATTGTAAGTGTTTTATAGTTAGAAGTTGTATCATTTCAGGGTTTTGTTTTTCTACTGTTTTCCATGTTTTATTTTTAAACCTTTATATATACAGATAGTCTTATTGAGACACAACTTCTCATTTAGAGGAGAACCCTTTAAAAATGTAATTGGCGGGGGCTTTTTCAATGCGATGGTAAGTGTTCTTCAGAAACTGACTGTCAACACCAAAGGGGCAACTCGAGACCTACTGTCTGCCTTACCTTAAACTAAGACTCTTGTATATATATTAGATACAGGGTGAAACAAACCTCAAGTACTCACTGTAATAGCAAAAACTCATGATAACAGCTTAGTTTTAACTTACCAAAGTCAAGGTTGCAGCAACTGGGTGTCACTTTGTGAGACACTTCATTTTCAAGAAATACTGTTACGTTTTGCTATAGCTTATCTCATTACACTTCTATTGAAGACAATGTTGGTTTAAAGTACTAACTATGTTTCATGTAAAAAAAACAAAACTCTATTGCATTACAAACATATTAAGCACAACAGACTTAATATGTTGTGCTTAATATGTCTAACATATTTTAGACTTGATCATCACTAAAGGTCTAAACATTTCACAGGTCAATGTAACTGATGTTGCCTTATCCGATCACTTCTCCGTTACCTTTGAATGTATCATTTCCAGTGACTCATTTAGCCGAAGGGACATCGTAAGAAAACGCACCTTTAAGGACAATGCCACAGAAAATTTTATTCAAGCTTACTTTGCTACTTCAACCTTGGGCTGCAACTCAGTAGATGAGCTAGTAGATAACTTTCAGTCTAAAGTCTCAGACATCATTGACTGCATTGCTCCAGTTAAAGTGAAGGTTTTTTACGGGAAGAATAAATCTCCTTGGAGAAATGCTCCATCAGTTAGAAGTGAAAAAAGGGAATGTCGCAAAGCTGAACGCAGGTGGAGAAAGAATAGACTCCAGGTTCACTATGACATCTATAAAGACAGACTTTACAGATATAACTTACAACTGAAAAATGCAAGAGAATCTTTCTTCTCTGAGATCATTAAGAAAAACATTAATAATGCTCGTGTCTCATTTGCCACAGTCGACAGGTTAACAAATCCTCCTGTGTCCGTGGCTTCCGAACTCCACTCCACCAGGGCCTGCAATGAATTTGCTAACTTCTTTACTGAGAAAATCCTAAAAATTAGAGGATCAGTTTGTACATCCACACCAGCTCCAGAACCAAAGCCGTACTCAGCTGGAACTTATCCTGACAAAATGTCCCAATTCAGCCAAATAAACCACAAAAGCTTAGAGCAGATCATTCAGCAGTTAAGTTCCTCCTCAAGCTGTCTTGATGTTCTACCCACAGCTTTCTTTAAAAAAGTTTTACCTGTCATAGCGTCTGATTTGACTCAGATAATAAACACGTCCCTCCTGTCAGGTGCTTTCCCCCAGTCCCTAAAAACAGCAATTATCAAACCACTGCTGAAAAAGAATAATTTAGACAAACTTCTACTCCAGAACTACAGGCCCATCTCAAACCTCCCCTTTATCAGTAAGATCATTGAAAAAGCTGTATTTCAACAATTAAACACCTTCTTAACAACGACCTGCCGATTTGACGTTTTCCAGTCAGGTTTCCGCGCTCACCACAGTACAGAGACCGCCCTTATTAAGGTGTTTAATGACATCAATATAAATACAGACTGTGGAAGAACCACCGTGCTGGTACTATTGGACCTTAGTGCAGCATTTGATACTGTTGATCACTCCATTCTGTTAGAACGCCTGGAGAACTGGGTCGGCCTCTCTGGTACAGCTCTCCACTGGTTTAAATCCTACTTAAAGGACAGGGAATTTTTTGTATCAGTAGGTAACTTTACATCAGAGATGACAAAAATCACATGTGGGGTTCCCCAAGGGTCCATCCTGGGTCCCCTCCTTTTCAATATCTACATGCTCCCTCTAGCCCAGAAAATAAAAAATAACAACATCAGCTACCATAACTATGCAGACGACACACAGCTCTACATCACTATGTCACCAGGTGACTATAAACCAGTTCAAGCACTGAGTAAATGCCTAGAAGAAATCAATACGTGGATGTGCCAAAATTTTCTCCAATTGAATAAAAACAAACTGAAGTAATAATATTTGGACCAATAGAGGAAAGATCAAAAGTTAGCACACAGCTTCAGTTGCTTCAGCTAAAAACCACTAATCAGGCCCGAAACCTGGGAGTAGTGATGGACTCAGACCTGAACCTCCAAAAGCATCTAAAGACAATTACAAGGTCGGCTTTCTATCACCTGAAGAACATTTCTAGGATTAAAGGACTAATGTCTCAGCAGGATCTAGAAAAACTAATCCATGCGTTTATTTTTAGTCGAATTGATTACTGCAACGGTGTCTTCACAGGTCTGCCTAAAAAGTGGGTCAGACAGCTGCAGCTGATCCAGAACGCTGCTGCCCGCGTCCTCACTAAGACTAAGAAAGTAGAACACATAACACCAGTTCTAAAGTCCTTACACTGGCTCCCTGTATCTCAGAGAATAGACTTTAAAATACTTCTCTTAGTCTATAAATCCTTAAATGGCTTAGCTCCTAAATACATCACAGACATGTTATCAGTGTATCAACCATCCAGACCACTCAGGTCTTCTGACTCCAGCCTGCTCTGCATACCTAGAACCAGAACCAAACATGGAGAAGCAGCATTTAGTTCCTATGCTCCAATTATCTGGAACAAACTTCCAGAAAACTGTAAAAGTGCAGAAAGCCTGAGTTCTTTTAAATCAAGATTAAAAACACATTTGTTTAAAATTGCCTTCAACTGTCCTAGTTAACTGAATCACCACTTTTTTGTTCTATTTTCTATCTATATTTTATTCCTACTTGCTTTTATTCTGTTTTATTTTGCTATATTTTAATCATGTAAAGCACTTTGCATTGTCTTTGTACTGAATTGTGCTATATAAATAAATTTGCCTTGCCTTGCCTTGCCAACAGAAAACCTATCTTAGGTTGTATAAAAAATATGGCTATCACGATGAATTGTTAGCTTCGTCAATCCTATAATGTTTTCTCTTTACATAGCACTAGTGTTGTATCTAGGAAAATTAAAATGGGGTTGAGTAAAAACCTTTGTATTCAGCTATTTACTGAGTGGTGTGCACAACACCGCTGCAGTGAGCAATATAAGGTCCACACATCCATAAAACAGTTGGTGAGCAGAACTAAGCATCACAGAGAACACAAAATAAATAACAATCACAAGATGGACTAGATGTGGTCAAAGTTTGCAACCTAACCTCTTAAACAGAAAACAAATCTTATCTAATCACAGAGCCATTTCACTTCACTCCTGACTTGACAGATAACCAGGCTTTTATCAGTAGAATTGTCAATATCACAAAAACGCAATGCAGCAAAAGTAATTCACTTCAAGGGATGAAGCACTGCCAGAAATAAAGGTAGGGTAGTTTGTACAAGGTAAGAAACAAGTCTGTGTTCATGAAAATTAGACAGTATAATGTAAAGATGAAGGACTCAAATTACAGGAAAAAAGACTGGACGATACAGCATTGAACAGAAAGGTACACAAAAATGTTTAAATAGTAAAATAATTCCTAAATCAACATAAGAAAGAGACACAAAATATGTATAACCAGTCTGCAGATGGGCTCAAATAGCTGTGACACAAATAGTCTATATTAGAAAAGTTGTGGGTTTGATAAAGTTTTACAAAAAAAAAAAGGAAAAGAAGAAAAATAGACCCAACTTTTTCTGCTTTTGGTATTTTAGCCACCTTACATTACCATATGCTGTGCATAGATCTATCACTAAATGTTTTGAAGTTCTTGGAGATTCATTAAAAAATAAATAATACAAAAAAACTCTACTGGCATCTTGTGTTGATACTTTTTTGTTTTCATTCCAAAAGGACCAGGCTGATGCTGCTTTTATGTTGAAGTTCTATGTGTGCACATCTGTGCTTGTTTTTGTGTGCAATGTGGCCCCGGCTCAACCAGCAGGGACAAATTACTTTTGTCCGTTTGTGTGCATTTTGTGTACATAGCAATCGTAATGAGCAGTTGGTTGAATGGTTTGGGCCATTGAACCAACTACAGACACAGCAGTACCAATTCAGGAGCTTTGCCTATAGAGCACAAATAACTGACATCCAGGTAAGTCAATACTTAAAACATAACATATATTTTACAGTGCCTTGTAGAGGCATTCAACACCCTTCACTTTTTAACTATTTTGTTACATTCCATTGTGTAAATTAAGTAAATGTTTTTTGTATCCTTTTACATTGTGGATCTGCACAAAATAGCTACTTACTTCAAAGTTAGTGAAGTAAAATGAGAAAAAAATATATAAAAACGTACAAAAAAGTGAAAATTGGCATGTGCATATGTATCCACCCCCTTTGCTAGGAAGTCCCCAAAAGGTTCTTGAGCAACCAATCACCTTTAAAAGTCACATAGTTAGTGAAATGAAGTCCACCTGCGTGCAACCCAAGTATCACAATATGTCAGTATAAACAGACCTTTTCTGAAAGGCCCCAGATGCTGCAGCACCACTAAGCAAGAAACATCCCACCATGAACACCAAGGAGCCCTCCAGACAAGTCAGGGACTAAGTTGAAGTACAAGTCAGGATGAAGTTATAAAGAAATATCCAAATCTTTGATGTTCCCCCAGAGCACCATTAAATCCAGCATCTTCAAATGAAAAACACTTGGTACCACAATAAACCCGCCGAGAGAGGGCCGCCCACCAAAACTCACAGACTGAGCAAGGAAGGCATTAATCAGACAGGCAGAACAGAGATCAAAGGTAACCCTGGAAGAGCCGCAGAGCTCCACAGTGGAGACTGTGCGGACTGGGAGTCAGGGACAGATGGATGATGCTAAATACAGGGATATTCTTGAGTAAGACCTGTCAGTCTGCCTGTGATTTGATACTGAGACAGAAGTTCCTACTCCGACAAGAAACTGACCCATAGCGTACTTCTAAAGCAATACTCGAGTGGTTTAAGGGGAAACCTTTAAATATGTTGAAATTATGAGCGGCTGAGTGCCATGTGGTGTGTGACAGACTTGAAATTGAAAGGAGAGAGCAGAGCAAGTGACGGCAGAGGAAGAAAGCAAAAAACAGGAAAAGCACACAAAATGTTGAAACAATGTTTCAGTATGGCTGAATAACTTGATCAGATATTTGCAAATTCTGATTCAGATGGAAATAATTACCCTTGGGCGATGGACGTTTTTTAAGTGGCAGATTGTAACAATAATTATTTTTTTTATGATTATTAATACATTTGACCATGCCAATTCAACCAGAGTAATCACCAATGTATTCAACATACTGTATTCATTATAATGTACATTACACTGTATAATGTACATTTTACAACAGTACATTTAAAGGTGCATAGCCACCTTATTTGACTTTTTTTATTTACACATCAGTAGCTGACCCTGGTAGTATACAAAGTTTTTATGTGAGATTGTCATGTCTTGCTGGCGGATTAGTTGTTATTTTTGTGTTTTAGGCTTTGTTTTTGCTCAATTTGTTAGTAAATAATGGCTTTCATGTTTATTTACAATTTTAACGGAAGTACGTACTACTCGTGTCCAGCAGGGGTTTAACCAAGGAAGCCGCTAACGGCTATTTGCAGCTCCAGGCTGAACAATGCAGAATAGTCAAAGATCTAGTGGAAAAAAAATGCTAAAAAATATATTCAAAGAGGGAAAAGACTGGAAAGTCGCTGGCAATACAGTATGACAGTTGGTGTTGACTGAAGCGGACGCTAGACCTGCTGATTGCTCAGATGTGACCGCAGAGTTGACTGATGTGAGTAAATGTTATGATATGATGCTCTTAAAGTTGCTGTTAGATCGGTTTATTTAATTAATAACGATTGGTCTTCGATCTTGCCAAGATGCCACTTTACTGCGAGGCATTTCAGAGGGTCAGGCTCAGTCTGCTATTACTTAATTTTATTTTATTAATTATTAAAACTGGCATTGTGATAGTTCTGCGATACTGTTGCAAGATTTCGCCACATCTGTTTATATCTGCTCATCACACCCGGCACCGGGGCTTTATATATCCACAAAAAAGACCATCAAAACATTATCAGGACTGAGGCTTGGTGTATAATATTTGAAAAAGGGACTTGGGGAAACTTCCAGAAATTTTGTTGACTCTACCTTTAACTTTACATTTGTAAGAAGAAGTCCTTTTTTAACAAGAATAAACTTCCATCAGAACCTGGCAATTTGAAGGGCCATTTATATAGACAAGAGCTGAATGATTTCAATGTGAAGGCATTAGAACACATGATATGTTCCCTTTAACAAAGCTTGGGATATTGTTTTAAACTCTAACTCTGCTTTAAACTTCTCCACAACTTTATCCCTGATTTGTCTTGTGTGTTAGTTGCTCATTAGGCACAAGGGGAGTCTATTTATTAATTAGTTGACACATGAATATGCTAGACTTTATTTTCGGGTATCAAAGTAAAATAGGCTGAAAACAAATACATTTTTTTATTTTTTTTTTACAAAATATGTAAAAAAAAGAAAAAGAAAACCCTGAAAACCATGTGTCCTTTTACTTCCACTTTATAATTGTACCCTTCTTTAAGTTTGGTGTTATTACAAAAAATCCCATAAACTTTGCAGTACTAACAAAACAGTGTGGAAAAAACTAAATAGGAATGGATACTTGTACAAAGTGTTGCAGCTTGCCTTGTCTTGACAACAGAAAGCTCAACCATACTACATCCATTTTTTTTTTACTTCTATTATAAACGTAGCTCAGCGAAGGAGTACATGATACAACAGGGCAGCCGTTAAGTAAAACCAGTTGAACAAAAAGGATGATCTGAAAAGCACATTAAGGTTAAAGGGTTACCACAAGATAAAGATGGGGATCAAAAGGAGAATGCTGGATTGAAAGGTCTAAAGATAAATATGGGTTCAAAAGATCATACAAGAAATGGAAGGATGTAGAATGCTGGAAATGAGGGAAATAAAGGTGAGAGGTTAAATGAGTTGCAGCATCAGCCAAAGGGAAAAAAAGAGAAAGAATAAAAGGAGAAATGGGAGTCAAGAAGCATCATGGGACTGTCACTGTTCTTTCGCCTGTCACACACACAGATGTTCAGAGAGGAGAAAAGGAGCAGGAGGAGGATAGGTGAGAGAACACGAGTGCAGAGAAGGTCAAGACACCACCTCAGAGGGAGAGGAAAAGAAAAGGAGTAAGCCAGGCAGCGTGACCAAGCTCAGAGAATAAAACTCACAACAAAACGGAAGAGTGAAAGCATTCTTTAGAGGGATCGAACCTGTGAAACACCTGAAAACGAATTAAGCAAAATGCCTCAGAATTTTGCCTAATTAAAATACATTTTATTTATGTTTGAAGATCAAAGCTCAATAGCCCTTTTACTGAATAAAACAGACTGAAAAGGATTTTTTTTTTTACGTTTTACATCACTATCAAGAAATAACAAAAAAAACTATAAATGCACATAAGTTCAAATAAAAATCAATACCTATGATTTGATGTTCTGATTCTCTAAAGTGCCTTGACAATAAATGTGTTGTGAACTGGGGCTACATAAATCGAAGTTGAATTGAATTGAATTATGTAAATGTAAAAGTTGCAAAATATTTCCGTGTCTCTTTGTGACTTTACTGTACAGGGTAGTCCAGTATACTTCAGTTTGCTGAGTCTCCAAAACAACCAACATGAAACCTCATGCCCATGCCCTCCCATCACTCCAGTTGTTATTACTGATGTAGCTGTGAAAAACATGTACGTTTTTGTACAAGAGACTTCAGTAAATAAAATGTTCAACCGTATCAGTGTTTGCAAACAGTCAGGCAAAGAAAACACACAACCATCTAGGGACCATTTCAGTCCACAGCATGTAACAGTGGAAAACATGATGTGGTAAGGGCTCAAGGAATTTAAGTGACCCCAATTTTAAGGCACCACATTTATTATTTGCTTACAATTCTCTTAGAAAGTCTGGGTGTGTTTACAAGTTTGAAATGCTACAAAATAGTAATCAAGATTTTGGTAAGTTGTAAGGAGACAAGTAAAAGTAGTACTACAGATTCCATACAAAATGTATATATATATTACAGTCAATGTCAATTAATTCTCATGTTGACACAGTCTAATTAATATAATTATAGTACAGGAATATAAAAAGGAAAAGGAAAAAAAATACTAATAGGATATATGAAACTTTGTACTTAGTTTAGTAATTTATAATTGGCCATTAGTGCTCTGACTGCAACATTAGTCATGGCAGAGGAATATAGTGAGTGGTGAAAATGAAAGAGAAAGAAAGACTGTTAAGTACTCTGGAAAAAAGGTTGGTAATACTTCTAAGGCAGGCTGATCAACAACCAGTCACACTAAAACACTAGTTTATCTCAAGGAAAAACAAGAAAAACGAGTTTTTACAAAAGGCCTGTGAATTACTGACAACCACACGGGGTATATAACAATAACCTGGCAAGCCACATTATCAATCTGGGTCTACATTCATCAAATCCATTCATCTGAATGTTGCGAGCTGATTGGGTGAAGCGACTCCTACTGCCCACCTTAGCCAATCACGGTATCAAACAAAAATATTGTAAGCAGCAGGCACTATGAGAAACCACAAGTTTACGCTGGTCAAGGCACTTCTGGCTTTTCTTCTTTAAAAGAAGAAATCATGGATTCTGACTAACCATATGTGATAGGAGCAGCTACACGTGCGTCCTCCTGGGGTGCCATGTTTATTTTGGTTCAGCTGTGGACTCAGCAGCTCTTTCTTTCATCACAACTGTTATGTCCTGCCTTAAAACCATAATACAGCAATGTGATTGGCTCAAACCATTTTTTGGGTTAGTGAACGCACAAATACCGCGACAATCCAGCTTGTAGACAAGGCTAATACAAGAATGTTTTGCAGAGCAATAACTTTATATGCCAAATTTTTTGCAGTTCTTTGACATTTGTTTTTAAACTCTACGGCGAGGTCAATATATATTTTTTTTAATCTCACTAGTTTAGAAACGTGTTTCTATTCAATAAAGACTCTTGAGTGGTTGCTTTTTGCTTATAATGCTATTTGTTTACAGACTACCATTTATCAGGGGGCATGCAGATAAACATAAAAACTAAACAAATGCAGAAAATATGACAGTTCGTTTCATATTAAAAGTTGTCATTCTTTTTAGATTATTTGTAATAATTGAAGGTCATTTCATTTGTCTTTGAGATGGCTTCTCCATTTTTTTTTTTTTTTTTTTTTTTTTTTTTTTTTGGAATTTGGGGTTGAATTGGTGCGTTTAAGCTCACATCCACTGTTGACTATAACCTAATGGTTGCTGATTTTGAGAGGAAATCTGAAGGCTTTTTACATAAACCAATACAATTTTTATTATTTTTTGTTGTTTTTTGAAGAAATCACATTTTCTATTGCTGTATCTCTCTATTATTGTTACAGCTTGTGATCTTTGTGAACCAAATGTAAGACAGTATTTCCCTACAGAGATTAGTTTGGCCTTTGTGTTTTAGTGTGAAGAGTTAAAAAAACATTGTATATTTGATTTACATCTTGCAAGGAAAAAAAAAAAACATGGCTTCAGTCAGGCGGGGTTATAAATAAAGCATCATCCCTCTAACAGGCTGTATATCATTGCATGTTTGTTTGTGGGTTTTAGTGTGTTTGTTTGTGCTCCTGCCGTTGTGGGTCAGGCTGCTCTTGTTATATTTGTGTATATGTCAGTTCTCACAAAAACACAGGAGCATTTATTTGAAAGTTTTGATCACCATAACCACATTAATAGAAACTCCAAGATCTTAATTAATTAAGAGTTTAGGTTGTCAGAAAGGGGTAATGGAGAGAAAACAGCTGGTTGGCCCTCTGCTAGTACTTCATCTTTCTGTCATGGAACAAAGGCAGGGAATGGAGACAGAGTAATTTAATTAAAAGACGACTGTTGTTATCGATGGATGACTGCAAAGGCTGGAGACATCAAACAACTTTACTGGATTACTGAGAGTGAAAAGAACGCATGAAAAATCTGTGAGCTAATGTAAAATCCTACATGAGGGTGAAACTGGCCGAGAAGAAAAAGAACTGATATTGAAATTCAAAAGAAAGGAGAGCAGAGAAGTTGAGAATAAGGGTCATGGGATTGGATATGTTACAGTGAAAACTTACAGACGTGTACAGAGAAAAGGAAATGGTGCAGCAGAAAGAGTATGCAATCCATTAGACCAAATGGATGCAGGGAGAGAATAACAGATAACACACGAGACAGGAAGGGTGACTAGATCTAAAAAAAAAAAACAAAAAAAAAAAAACAAGGATGCTTATGAAGGACACATTACTAACACTATAATGACGTCATACATTTTAACTTACCACAGGTCTCACATTACATTAATGAATATCTGCTTTTCTAGTTTCCGCTTTCCTTAAAAACACTCATATCACTCCATTGCTAATTAAAACTGGCTTGGATCCAAACAACTTCAACAACCTCCACCAAACACATTTCTAATCTACCTTTTATGTCACATTCTGGTTTATGTTTAAGGTATTTTCCCCTCCTTCCTTAGGTTCTCTGGTTGCTTTGAGTTTTGTCTTGTCTAGGTTCTTGTTTACTGTTAGTTTATCCTGTTTTGTCATCAGTTTGTCTTAGCTTTATTTTCTGTTTTAGGTTTGTACTTCAGGGTTGTTTTGTTCTTTATTAGATTGTGTGTGTGTAGTTTGTTTCTGTCCACTTGTCTTGTCAGCTATTTATATTTGTCTGATCTGTTCTTGTTTTTGAGCCTCAGCACTGATGTCTGGTCTAATTACTTACTCTGCACACCTGCCTAACTCCACCCCTGCTGCAATCACTTCTCACCGGTTTCACCTGCTTCCACCTCCATATAAACTGTTGAGACCAGACATCAGTGCCAGGTCGTCTTGTTGAGTATGGGTGAGTTTTCCTCTTGCAACTTTCTGTTATGGTTTGCTTTTGGATTTTTGACCCCCTTGTCTCCAGAAACCTGAGCCATCCTGTTTTGCCTGTTCCTGCCGTGCCTGCCCCGTTACTCTGTTTATTTTTGTGCCGTCTTTTGGGCTTTTTTCCCTGTTTTGCTTTTTGTTAATAAAGAACCTGATCTGAACCTCTGCTGGTCTGGCTGAATTCTGGGTCCTCTGCTCCGATTCGTGACATTTTATCTGCAAAATACTAGAAAAAACAGCAGCCTCTCAACTTCACTACCGTTTAACTCATAGTGACTTCTATGAGCAATTCCAAGCTGGTTTCCGTCCCCTTTACAGCATTGAAACTGCTCTCATAAAAATCACCAATGACCTCCTGATGGCAGCTGATTCTGGTTTACGTTCTAGTCTTTTTCTCCTGGATCTTAGTGCAACCTTTGATACAATTTATCACTCCATCCTTCTTTACAGATTATCTTCAATTGGCTTCACTGACACCCCCTTGACTGGTTTCATTCTTGCCTTTCTGGCCACACTCAGGTCAGTCAACTAAAGTCCTTCAGTTTCCGTCCATCCCCTGTCACAACTGGCGTGCCCCAAGGCTCTGTCCTGGGACGCCTACTTTTCATGATTTACCTTTTTCCCTTGGCAATATCTTCGAGAAATGTAACATCCATTTACACTGCTTCGCAGATGACACCCAGCTCTATTCATCAAGTAAGCCAAATGCTATATTCCCAACCTCCACCCTTACTTCCTGCCTATCTGAAATAAAAACTCGGTTCAGCGCTAACATATTCAAACTAAACAGTGACAAAACGGAGATCCTTCTTGTAGGAACAAAATCTGCAGTATTCAAAGTTGGCAGTCATTGAAGGCTCCTCAGTCTACCCTTCACCTCAGGTCAACTGTCTGGGTGTCATCCTCGATTATACTATCATTCACCTTTCACATCAATAATATCACCCGGTCTGCATATTTTCATTTATGAATATTTATTGTCTTCATCCCTCCCTTCCCCTGCTCTCTGCATCAGTTCTTTTCCGTAGCCTTGTCACCTCCCATTCACATCGCTACTCCTTCCTGCACCCTTAGATCCGCCTCTTCTATTCACCTTACTGTTCCTCCTTCACGACTCAGCACCATAGGGAGCAGAGCGAGAGAAAGCTCTGCTCCCAACTTCAAGTCTAAACTCAAGACACATCTGTTTACTAATGCAGATGTAATTGCCTGTTCTTAAAATCTTGTTAATGTGTTGTTTTTATCATGACCTGTTGATATGTTGTCAAATTTGTACAATATCCTTGGGTGTTCTGAATAAAATGTATTATTATTATCATTATAAGTGCACATTGATGAATTAGCATGAGTTTGCAAAAATATGATTTATCTTTTAAGCTTAAACTCTATAAAGTTGTTCTAAGTTTCTCAAAAAATTAAACATTACAAAGCTTTTTTAAAGTTCAATCATTAAGTTTATCAGAAAAACGTTATCAAACGCTTGTGTAAAGTTAACTGTTGTTTAAGTTAATGTTGACTGCTGTTCCTATGGCTGTCTGGCAGGCATCTTTGGGTTTAAGTAAAAATGTTTCCATAGATCGGCAGTAGGCTTTTTCAGAAGCAAGTTTCTTGCACGACTCGCTTCTACAGCGATGCTTCACATCGTGCTCCACTTGGTGTGAAATTGGGAAAAAAAACTTCACAAGAAGCTTCTCAAGAATCATCTTTCTCTGGCCTCATCTAGTTATAAACCGTTCTGCAGTTTGTGCTGCATTTATTTTCTTTGCTGTAGTTACATTAAAATCCTTTTGTTGTTATTTTATATGGTGAGCATCCTGACGCTTAGGTTAGCTATGACACGGGACGCTGCGGCCTATTTTGATTGACAGCCAAATGCAGCTCTTCTTTCTTTACATTTCAGATAAGCGCATCAATTTATTTATTTATTTATTTTTTTTTTTTACTTTTCAGAATTCAACCAAGTCAAATCTGGTACATTGTTTCCGCTTGTGGAGCATTATGACAGGAGTGAAAAACAGTCCTGCACAAGTCCAGACATCTGGTCACCCTACGGACAGGTGAAAGCTGAGGAGAAGCTTAAGAAAGGAAAGCAGCAGAAGAACAAAAAGAAGGATTTAAGGATATATTTTTACACGCTTATCATCTGTTGTCCAGTCTTATGGTCTGTCAGATTTGCATTGTAAAGCGCTGCGTGGACACATGCCTGCTCTCATATATGCATACCAACTGTATGTGCTGCAGACACACTACAGCATACACAGATTATCCAGTTCTATCTCATTTCCTTCAAACAAACTGGTAGCCATTGTTGTATGAGTGGGTTTCTCTCTGGTCAGGACCCAAAAAGTGTTTCTCTCTCACACAAGTTCCTACTAACTAGGAAATATTACATTGTGGATGGTTGGACAGCTTAAATATTACCAGGGAGATGGAATTTGGTAAAACATAATTGAATCAAATCTTAGATGATTCACATCTTTTATGAAACTGTCACCCATAAAGGACCTAACATCCTTTAAATTTTTTTGCGTCCTCTGTTTTTGAACAGGTTTCTACACAGTTTCTTTCCATGATTGTCCAGACCTGGAACATAAAGAAATCAGATTCCATATTTTATAACTGTGTACATACCCCGTTCTCCTCTAAAGGTGTCTTCCCCATGCAGGAACATTTTCATGAAGGGATTTGGAGTATTATTTGCCCCACCAATTAAGTTTGTCCTCTGCATTTACCGTGTCCCTCAGGAAGCAGTCGGCTGCCACTGTGCAGCCCCTGAGGAGCATTGTGGGACTAACCCCAGGGTCCCACTGAATGTCGAAGTGGTGTGGTAGTGCTGTGGTGCGGCTGCGCCGTGCTTTATGCCAGGGATCCTGTTCCACCGGGAGTGTTTCAGAGCGGGTCATCGCACAACAGTAGTTTACGTGTAGGCTTTAAATGAAATTAAAATTGTCGCCCATGGTGTCAAGTTATAAGTGAGATCCTCTGGTGGCTTGGTGCCGGAGCCACAGGTAATGACATATTTATGTTTCAGAGTAAAATGCGACCCACTCTCTGTATATGTAGTCTTTTACTTGTATACTTGACGGGATCCACTTTGCTTTTCATCAACTTACTTCCTGCCTGAACGATCTGCTCTGCTCCAGATTGATGTGAAGTCGGCGCAGCAAATGGCAAAATAAGAACAGCTGTGTATTTTAAAGAAGTGGCGAGCGGTGGCGCATCGGGGACACTTCAGAAATACACTGCGGCACATTGGGTGGAAATACTCTTTCTGACTGGAGTTGCTGCAATAAGCTGCGAGGGCGCAGCACAGGTGCACCACTGCGCTTCCACATTCAGTGGAACCCCGGAGTAAGGGTCTTTCTCTGGGACCCAGAGTGGCGGTCTGTGGGATTTGAACCCATTACCTTGGAGGCTCTCCAGATATGAATCATTTTTGGCTTAACTGTAAATATCAAAATATATGTGAAACTAAACAATGTGTATATTTTTTATGTTAATAAAAACAATTCCCGAATCTACATCTGTGCCAGTTTGGGCTTTTGGATATTATTCCTGAGGCTTCAGTAATAGCAAAGAATAATTTTAATGACTCCACAGTTCCCAAAAAGATTATAAAGTCAGTCAATCCCCTGGGTTAAATAGATTTAGTATGTTCACTTTTGTGGGCAATTAATTGTACAAAAAAGTACAAAACATGTTATTTTCATAAAATATGAAACCCCTTTTTTCTCTTTGGTAAAACATTTAAGAGTATAAAAATGATAAAATCATAAATATAAAATAAACAAAAACAAAAATGTATAGTTGATTTTAAACTTTTGTCATGGTAAGTGACAGAACTGACTGTTTAACAGTTATTTAAACTGTCTTATGTTTCATTAACAACAGAAAGCCCAAAAGTATGACACACAAGTATGGTTTATCATTGAGTTACATTCTTGACTAGGTGCAAAATGTTGTTGTGGGGGATGTATAGGGTGCCTACATTCTGTTGAAAGAATGGAAAAATTAAGTTCAAGTAATCGAATAATAAATGTCATTTATTTTTACAGCAATGATTCAGAGCTGCTCCCAGAAACTGGAAACCTGCCTGCTGCAAGAATCGGGTGCTTGGCTGCTATTAGAGCCATAAGAGGTGTAGATATTAAGTTAAAGTTTCAGATAGAAAATGTAAATTGTTCTGCATTTTTGTTTTCCAATAAATATTTAGTACTCAGCGGGTAATAAAAAGAATGAAACACAATGTTCATTTAAAAAAACAACAATACTGCAAACTTTTATTCAACAATTTTTTTTTTAGATTTATGTACTATAATGATCGTATTTTCCATTACTTTTGTGACGCTAAGCATTGGGTAAACTAATTTCAAGCATTAAAACAATCAATTTAAATGAGTTAAGATGTTATTATAAAGAAAACTATGCATTTATGACCAAATGCATATACATTTTCTTGCTTTGGTCCACACTATTTATTTATTTTTTGCTTTAATCCTCTGCTTAAATAAAGTTTAGAGTCTGCTGAAAATGCTGATATTGAACTGTTGGAATTTGTATAAAAAAAAAACAAGTGCTTCAAAAATGCAGATGAATAAATCTATGTGAAATAAAAATAGGCACAGTACCCAAGGGGTTAACATTTATCTTCCAAACTGTTTCTTCAAGCTACCTTCCATCATTCTAATTAGCCCTTTAACATCATCAAATACATGGGCAATGTGAACTGAAACGGTATATAAATTATCTCTGTCTCTGTTTCATTATTCCTCTGCTCCCTTTTCTCTCTCTGGCTCTGTCTGCTGACCCTTACTCATTCCTTATCCCTTTATATATCCAAACAGACCAAAAGGTACTAGCTGCAAGAGAAATTGGCTTGTCTCTTCCCTCTGACACTGCTGAGAAATACAGGGTCTTGTACTTGAAGTGACAGAAAGAAGCTACAGTGGAGGGGAAAATGTAGATTTGGGTGGGGGGACGGGAGTGATAGTGTAAGGCAGGTGACTCGAAGCCATGACAGGAGGGAGAGGGAACAAGGCGATTAAAAAAAGCAGGGGGAAAAAGTGGCAGAGAAATTATTCTAAGAAACTGGAGAGAGAGAGAGAGAGAGAGAGAGAGACAGAGACAGACAGAGACAGAGAGACAGAGAAAGAGAGACAGAGAGATGTGAATGTTAGGAGGAATGAACGTTAAAGAATATAAAGAAAACCAGGGGTCAGACAGACAGGAAGTATTTTGAGATTGGAGAGATGGCAATAAGAACTTTGACTGGTGGGGGAAGAACAAAACTAAAGGAGAAGGACAATTGACCTGCCAAAGTCCATCAGTCTCTTCTGTTCTTTAACTTTTGGACAAAAGAATGAAATGAAGGAGAAAAATCCAGCTCATGGGAAAGGTAATGTAATAATAGACTTCAGCAGCTGACATTCAAAATGAGCTTGTCTAACAACATTGTGTTATAGAATTTTACAGTTTCCATGATGCATAAAAAGAGCTGGTATATTAACCAAAGAGAAAAAGAATGAATGTAATCGTGTAGTAAATAGTATTTTAGCAAACAATGTGTGTCAAATTTGTGATTAGCATAAAACAGAATAAGCTACTTTCTCTGCATGAGTGTTTCAATGAACCAATGTGCATAAACTCATTGGTATATGATCATTGTACTCACTGAGACGGATATGTTTTCCAGCAGAGGTTTCTATTGTTTAGCAACATAATTTTTCGTTTTATTACTCATACATGTGCACAACATAGATAAGGAGCAGAGTGTTGCTTTAATGTTTTTCTTAATCAATGACTGACATGAGATGCAAAAACTCTGACAAGACTGTAATCAAAAACCTCAACATTCACATTTTTATCTGCTTAGCTACACATGAAGAGAAACTTGTTTTAACTATATCCACCCTACACTTAATAGGACCGGAAGAGTGACGTAAATTGTCTTATCACGACTCTTTGATGAAAATGGTGGCTGTCATATATGGAGTTATGCTTTCCCTAAACTGCTCGTAAACTTTTTTTTTTAACCTTTAAAGCAGCATTTCTGTATTTGTTTTAATCCATTTAATGGTCTAACGACCTAATTTTCATATCCATATGATGAATACTGATCAGTTCTTTAACATAGACTATACTGGCAGACACCCATCCAGGACATTGGATTCACATGTTCTGATCACTCCCATGGCCACAGGTGTCTAAAATCAACAACCTAGGAATGCAAACTGCTTAAAATTTATGAAAACATGGGTCGCTCTCAGGAGCTCAGTGAATTCAAGCATGGTAGTATGAAAGCCTGTGCAATAAGTACATTCGTGAAATTTCTTTGCCACTAAACATTCCTCTTTTCACTGTAAGTGGTATCATCTCAAAGTGGAAGCAATTGGGAACAACAGCGACTCTGCCACAGAGTGGTGGGCAACGTGAAAGAAAGCGGAGTCATACCAAGCATTCCGATGACCTTAAAAAAAAAAAAACAGTTCACGGGCTTCATGGAATGGGTTTCCATGGTTGATTTAAAGCTTTACGTCACCAGGTACAACGCAAAGGGGTGCTGTGGCAAAAAGCAGGCCACCACTGAAATCCAAAGTAGTGAGGAAACATTCTCCGGATTGACAAATCCCCGGTTCTCTCTCTGACAATCCAATAGGTGCGTTTGGGTTGCAGGTTTGAAGGAGGAGAGATTAAAATGTGGGGTGGCTTTAAAAAAAAAAAACCTCTAAAAGCAGCAGTACACCAAAACAACTGTATTCCCCCGAAATTATGGGAACAGTTTGGTGAGGATCACTTTCAAGTTGAACATGACTGCGCAGCAGGGCACAAGAAGAAGAAGTTAGGTGAGCAAGTTTGCTGTGGAGGAACTTGATTGGCATCCGCAGAGTCCTGACTTCAACCCAATGGAGCACCTCTGAATGAATTAGAGCATAGCCAGCAAGCCACGGTAGTTTGTTTAATATGACTGCCTTTATTCATAATTGGTCTCCTGCAAAAATGATAAAAATAGGCTTCCCCTACTGGACAGCCTTCTCAGAATATTTGAAGATGTTATAGCTCCAAAAGCTGTGTCAACTCCATATAGATCCTTTGCAGTAAAAATGGCATGCCGTCAAAGTTCATGGGTGTCTAAAGGCAAGTTTCTCACTACTTTTGGCAATTTAGCACGCACTGAACGTTGTCTACAAATCCGTTTCGGCACATTTAAAGGAGCTATAAGTAATAAGGACACTTAGTAGTTAAAATCCACATACACAATGCCTTTCACGGAGATCCGCCATTCACTCAGTGGTGCGTTGTTGCAGTGGAATGCCACTGAATTTTTGCTTCCACAATATAGGTATATGATGTTGTATTCTCTTCTATTTCTGCTCTGCTTCTCTTACTGGCTTCCATGTTTGCAAGCTGCTGCTCTTTTCCCATAATAAAATACCAAATGTTGCACTCTGGGAACTCTCATATGATTGGCTCAGGAACCAGGAAGTAAACACGGGCTACACTCTGCACCAAAGTAGTTCCGGACCGTACCTGTAGGTTTGAAAGGAGAAAAACTTGACTAAGACATTGTTGATGGAGTGGATTGATTGTTTACAGGGAATGTTACTTCCATCCTGGGTGAAAAATGAGAATGATTTAGGTCGGTTTACAGTAAATATCTTACTTATAGCTCCGTTAACACAAATCAACATTTGACCGAAGCAGTTTGCAATAATATAGCTGTTTTCTCTGCTTTGCAGGTTTGATCTGGATCATACAAGCGGGGAGAGATGAGAGAAAAAATATGTTGCACTACAGCATGTTGTGCTGTTAATTGTATTTCATCGATTTTTTGCCTCCCCTGTTTTATAGCTCCAGGACACTGGAGAAGAATTACTTATAAGAACAAACTCATACCATGGGCTGCTTAGACACTAGTGAAAATGACAAGATGTGAGAGCAGAAGAGACCCGAATACAGCACTACGTGCACATTTAGATAATTCACTGCAAAATGCAGAAGCAACACAGTAAATATAGATGCATCCAAGAAGCCAGAATAAAGCGGTGAATTTTTCATTTGGAGTAAGGTGGTGTATTTTCAGCACGATTTACAAAACATATACAAAAAGACTGAAGTTATGAAAGATAATGAAATATCTTATTCTGCGTATAATGTTAATGTTTATTTAACCATAGTTACACAAACCTGCTGAGTCGACACCCATATAAAGATGGCCTACTTCTGCCGTAGTACTAATTAAAACGACAGCTTAGTCATTGAAGATGATTAACTAAATGATGATCCTAAAATACTGGACGTTTACAGATCATGATACTCTTAGAAACGTCAGCGTTTCTGTCTGTGTTCAAACCAGTGTTCCCAGAATCTTTCATCACGATTTTTATGAAAATAAAAAAAGTTAATATTTATTGTATTATTTTGCAGAACAGTAGTAGATTTTGATATTGGCAATATGGGCGGGTGTCCAGGACAAACAGAAGTGAGGCACACAAGCAAGCACCAAATAAAAAAAAAAGAAAAGCTTTTACATATCTGTCAGCTGCACGGTGAATAAGTTTTTCCCATGGCTTAAATGCTTGTCCTGTCAAGGGTGGGTGGGCAACCCCCTTGTATTTAGAAGACACTCGTTGCTAAGAACAGGGAGGCCTGGGAGAACAGGGAGGCCAGGTTACCAGCTTTCTGCAGGACATACCCTTTCTGCTTCTTTTTTTTTGCGCTGTCCCATAATCTCAAACGATTTCTTGCATATTGATCCGTTTTCAAGAGTCTTGGTTGTGTTTGGTGTCAAACTGTGTTCACATGGGAGGATGTGCAAGTCATCCTGTCACAGTCCTCTCTGCCTTTAGCAAGAGTGCCGGGGCACTACCTTTAGCTGTGCCCAACTGGGGAATTTGAAGATATTCAGTCTTTTCGAACTAGAAGGCATTTCTATGGATTTTTGTATCATGGAAGAGGAGAAAATAAAGAGCCAACAGGCAAACACAGCTTTGGCTAACAGACATTTTGGCAGTCAAAATGCAGTATTTGTCCAGCTTGAGGTGCAGCTGTTTTTTTTATTATTAAACCTTTATTCATACATACAAGTAGTCTCACTGAGACACGAGTTCTCATTTATAAGCGAAACCTGTTAGCACATATTGTGTTGTTACGCTTACAGAATATCAATGCAAGGCTTACTAAAACGCAGAGTCATTTCTGAATTTGACATCACAGAAAGCTTTATGGGAGGCCACACGCTTACAAAAAGCAAAAAAGTACTCAAGATAAGCTGACTTTACTGAATTTTGTTTGCTGCCTCTTGACTGCTTTCAATTGCATTTGCTCGCTTTGTTGTCTAATTGTGTTTGCAATTAATCTCAGTAGAGCTCTACGTGGTCGTATTTGGGAAAGCGTTTCATTTAAAGACAAATCGAACAGCAAATGCCGATTGGGCTCAGACGATGATTCTGTTAGAAAATGTTTGCTTCTTCCATGGTTGGATTGATCATAAGTTGCTTATCTGCAGCGGTAGTTGGGTGAGAGGTGGGGTACGCCCTGGACAGGCCGCCAGTCCACAACAGAGACACAGGATAAACAACCATGCATGCTCACAGTCAGACCTAAGGACAATTTAAAGAGACAAATTAACCTGTCATGTTTTTTTTTTTGTGCTGTGGGAGGAGGCTGAAGTACCCGTAGAGAACCCATGCAGGCACAGAGAGAACATGCAACATTTAAAACAAGTCAACATAATTTTTACCCTCCAATGACTAAGAAAGTAAATGAAAAAATACTATATTTCTACTGCATAGGAGATGAAGGCATGCTGAGCGGTTAGTAGCACTGCCATCTTGCCCCATGAAGGTCCTGGGTTTAAATCCTGAGCTTGCATCTTTCTGCATGGAGTTTTATTGTTGCAGAATGAAAGAAACACCCAGTTGGGTGTTTGTACAGCCACCCATATCAACAAATGAGAAACTGCTCTGTCTTTGTCTCTGTTTTTTTTTTTTTTTTTATTGGTTTGGTCTGTTTGTGTAAGCTATTATTAAAGAAGCACGCGTCTCATCCTCTCTCATTACTTTAATTGAATTGCTGTGATTGAAACCCTCAAATGACCTTACCTTTATCTGGCAGGTCTGCGTCGGTGCTCAGTTGCCTAAGCTGCAGGGTGACTGCATTAGATGGAAAGGTATGAATTTTTAATAGTATAAACATAAAGGAGTGTAATTGTCTGTCCATATCCCTTAGCTGTGGACTGATGTGGAAATGAGCTTCAGCCTGAGTCACAGAGATAATGATTAAAACGATGAGGAGTAGAGTGAGGGACGGTGGAATACAAAAGAAGATGTAAAAAAAAAAAAAAAATACAAAAAGGGAAAATGGGTTAGGAGAGGCAGCAGGAAAAAGACCAGCTGTGGAGCACTGTGAAGCGTGTCACTCTATAAGGCTTGAGCATTCATCTCACAGTGTGTCCACCTCCCAAATCATTCATAAAGATGTATGCACATGTATCCAAATTAGACTATTAGTCTCTTATATGTGTAAAATAAATGTGAAAAGAAAACCCTCCCAGCGCTTTCATTTATATCCAAGTACAAGGACAGTTGTGTCTGCTCTGTGTGTGTGTGTGAGAGCAGATGTGTGAATTTTTGAATGTCCCATGGATGTGTGAGTCCTACCTCCTCTCCTGTTGAGCTTGGCATATCCAGGTGCATATCCACTGGAGAGAGACAGATGAGCTGGTGAAGCCGTGTGAGGCAGCGGAGAGGCTAGAGCCTCATCACACTTCTCTGTGGGGAGCGGATGATTGTGAAGACCGAGAAAGATGAATAGGGGACAAACAAGACAGGAAGTGGGGAAAAGCCAGAGGACAGGTAATTGTGGAGAAAAAAAAAAAGCAATGCAGGGGAGTTGGGAGAAAAAGAAGAGACAAGAGAAAGAGAAAAACATCAGTGCACACTACAACACATTAAACTGTTTTGATGCTTAATGCACATACGCCACGTGCAGGAAAATTAAAGGCCTGGAGTTCCTCAAAACAGGAAATGATTTT